>NW_027489121.1:0-99617 GCF_050948215.1 Halictus rubicundus | reverse complement strand
AGGATAGGATAGGATAGGATAGAGGATAATATAGGATAGAGGATAGGATAGGATAGAGGATAGGATAGGATAGAGGATAGGATAGGATAGAGGATAGGATAGGATAGAGGATAGGATAGGATAGAGGATAGGATAGGATAGAGGATAGGATAGGATAGAGATAGGATACGATAGAGGATAAGGATAGGATAGAGGATAGGATAGGATAGAGGATAGGATATGATAGAGGATAGGATAGGATAGAGGATAGGATAGGATAGAGAATAGGATAGGATAGAGGATAGGATAATATAGAGGATAGGATAGGATAGAGGATAGAGGATAGGATAGGATAGAGGATAGGATAGGATAGAGGATAGGATAGGATAGAGGATAGGATAGGATAGAGGATAGGATAGGATAGAGGATAGGATAGGATAGAGGATAGGATAGGATAGAGGATAGGATAGGATAGAGGATAGGATAGGATAGAGGATAGGATAGGATAGAGGATAATATAGGATAGAGGATAGGATAGGATAGAGGATAGGATAGGATAGAGGATAGGATACGATAGAGTATAGGATAGGATAGAGGATAGGATAGGATAGAGGATAGGATAGGATAGAGGATAGGATAGGATAGAGGATACGATATAGGATTTAATAGGTTAGAGGATAGGATACGATAGACGATAGGATAGGATAGAGGATAGGATAGGATAGAGGATGGGATAGGATAGAGGATAGGATAGGATAGAGGATAGGATAGGATAGAGAATAGGATAGGATAGAGGATAGGATAATATAGAGGATAGGATAGGATAGAGGATAGAGGATAGGATAGGATAGAGGATAGGATAGGATAGAGGATAGGATAGGATAGAGGATAGGATAGGATAGAGGATAGGATAGGATAGAGGATAGGATAGGATAGAGGATAGGATAGGATAGAGGATAGGATAGGATAGAGGATAGGATAGGATAGAGGATAATATAGGATAGAGGATAGGATAGGATAGAGGATAGGATAGGATAGAGGATAGGATACGATAGAGTATAGGATAGGATAGAGGATAGGATAGGATAGAGGATAGGATAGGATAGAGGATAGGATAGGATAGAGGATAGGATACGATAGAGTATAGGATAGGATAGAGGATAGGATAGGATAGAGGATAGGATAGGATAGAGGATAGGATAGGATAGAGGATACGATATAGGATTTAATAGGTTAGAGGATAGGATACGATAGACGATAGGATAGGATAGAGGATAGGATAGGATAGAGGATGGGATAGGATAGAGGATAGGATAGGATAGAGGATAGAATAGGATAGAGGATAGGATAGGATAGAGGATAGGATAGGATAGAGGATAGGATAGGATAGAGGATAGGATAGGATAGGATAGAGGATAGGATAGGATAGAGGATAGGATAGGATAGAGGATAGGATAGGATAGAGGATAGGATACGATAGAGGATAAGGATAGGATAGAGGATAGGATAGGATGGAGGATAGGATATGATAGAGGATAGGATAGGATAGAGGATAGGATAGGATAGAGAATAGGATAGGATAGAGGATAGGATAGGATAGAGGATAGGATAGGATAGAGGATAGGATAGGATAGGATAGAGGATAACATAGGATAGAGGATAGGATAGGATAGAGGATAGGATAGGATAGAGGATAGGATAGGATAGAGGATAGGATAGGATAGAGGATAGGATAGGATAGAGGATAGGATAGGATAGAGGATAGGATAGGATAGAGGATACGATATAGGATTTAATAGGATAGAGGATAGGATACGATAGAGGAAACGATAGGATAGAGGATAGGATAGGATAGAGAATAGGATAGGATAGAGGATAGGATAGGATAGAGGATAGGATAGGATAGAGGATAGGATAGGATAGAGGATAGGATAGGATAGGATAGAGGATAATATAGGATAGAGGATAGGATAGGATAGAGGATAGGATAGGATAGAGGATAGGATAGGATACAGGATAGGATAGGATAGAGGATAGGATATGATAGAGGATAGGATAGGATAGAGGATAGGATAGGATAGAGCTAGGATAGGATAGAGGATAGGATAGGATAGAGGATAGGATAGGATAGAGGATAGGATAGGATAGAGGATGGGATAGGATAGAGGATAATATAGGATAGAGGATAGGATAGGATAGAGGATAGGATAGGATTGAGGATAGGATAGGATAGAGGATAGGATATGATAGAGGATAGGATAGGATAGAGGATAGGATAGGATAGAGGATAGGATAGGATAGGATAGAGGATAATATATTATAGAGGATAGGATAGGATAGAGGATAGGATAGGATAGAGGATAGGATAGGATAGAGGATAGGATAGGATAGAGGATAGGATAGGATAGAGGATAGGATAGGATAGAGGATAGGATAGGATAGAGGATAGGATAGGGATAGAGGATAGGATAGGACAGAGGATAGGATAGGATACAGGATAGGATAGGATAGATGATAGGATATGATAGAGGATAGGATAGGATAGAGGATAGGATAGGATAGGATAGAGGATAATATAGGATAGAGGATAGGATAGGATAGAGGATAGGATAGGATAGAGGATAGGATAGGATAGAGGATAGGATAGGATAGAGGATAGGATAGGATAGAGGATAGGATAGGATAGAGCATAGGATAGGATAGAGGATAGGATAGGATAGAGGATACGATATAGGATTTAATAGGTTAGAGGATAGGATACGATAGAGGATAGGATAGGATATAGGATTGGATAGGATAGCGGATAGGATAGGATTGAGGATAGGATAGGATAGAGGATAGGATATGATAGAGGATAGGATATAGGATTGGATAGGATAGAGGATAGGATAGGATAGAGGATAGGATAGGATAGAGCATACGATATGATAGACGATAGGTTAGGATAGAGGATAGGATAGGATAGAGGATAGGATAGGATAGAGCATACGATATGATAGACGATAGGTTAGGATAGAGGATAGGATAGGATAGAGGATACGATATAGGATTGGATAGGATGGAGGATAGAATAGGATAGAGGATAGGATAGGATAGAGGATAGGATATGATACAGGATAGGATAGGGTAGAGGATAGGATAGGATAGAGGATAGAATAGGATACAGGATAGGATAGGATAGAGGATAGGATAGGATAGAGGATAGAATAGGATAGAGGATAGGATAGGATAGAGGATAGGATATGATACAGGATAGGATAGGATAGAGGATAGGATAGGATAGAGGATAGGATAGGATGGAGGATAGGATAGGATAGAGGATAGGATAGGATAGGATGGAGGATAATATAGGATAGAGGATAATATAGGATAGAGGATAGGATAGGATAGAGGATAGGATAGGATAGAGGATAGGATAGGATACAGGATAGGATAGGATAGAGGATAGGATATGAATGAGGATAGGATAGGATAGAGGATAGGATAGGATAGAGACTAGGATAGGATAGAGGATAGGATAGGATAGAGGATAGGATAGGCTAGAGGATAGGATAGGATAGAGGATGGGATAGGATAGAGGATAATATAGGATAGAGGATAGGATAGGATAGAGGATAGGATAGGATTGAGGATAGGATAGGATAGAGAATAGGATAGGATAGAGGATAGGATAGGATAGAGGATAGGATAGGATAGAGGATAGGATAGGATAGGATAGAGGATAATATAGGATAGAGGATAGGATAGGATAGAGGATAGGATAGGATAGAGACTAGGATAGGATGGAGGATAGGATAGGATAGAGGATAGGATAGGATAGAGGATAGGATAGGATAGAGGATAGGATAGGACAGAGGATAGGATAGGATAGAGGATAGGATAGGATAGAGGATGGGATAGGATAGAGGATAATATAGGATAGAGGATAGGATAGGATAGAGGATAGGATAGGATAGAGAATAGGATAGAGGATAGGATAGAGGATAGGATAGGATAGAGGATAGGATAGGATAGAGGATAGGATAGGATAGAGGATAGGATAGGATAGAGGATAGGATAGGATAGGATAGAGGATAATATAGGATAGAGGATAGGATAGGATAGAGGATAGGATAGGATAGAGACTAGGATAGGATGGAGGATAGGATAGGATAGAGGATAGGATAGGATAGAGGATAGGATAGGATAGAGGATGGGATAGGATAGAGGATAATATAGGATAGAGGATAGGATAGGATAGAGGATAGGATAGGATTGAGGATAGGATAGGATAGAGGATAGGATAGGATAGAGAATAGGATAGGATAGAGGATAGGATAGGATAGAGGATAGGATAGGATAGAGGATAGGATAGGATAGGATAGAGGATAATATAGGATAGAGGATAGGATAGGATAGAGGATAGGATAGGATAGAGGATAGGATAGGATAGAGGATAGGATAGGATAGAGGATAGGATAGGATAGAGGATAGGATAGGATAGAGGATAGGATAGGATAGAGGATAGGATACGATAGAGGATAAGGATAGGATAGAGGATAGGATAGGATAGAGGATAGGATATGATAGAGGATAGGATAGGATAGAGGATAGGATAGGATAGAGAATAGGATAGGATAGAGGATAGGATAATATAGAGGATAGGATAGGATAGAGGATAGAGGATAGGATAGGATAGAGGATAGGATAGGATAGAGGATAGGATAGGATAGAGGATAGGATAGGATAGAGGATAGGATAGGATAGAGGATAGGATAGGATAGAGGATAGGATAGGATAGAGGATAGGATAGGATAGAGGATAGGATAGGATAGAGGATAGGATAGGATAGAGGATAATATAGGATAGAGGATAGGATAGGATAGAGGATAGGATAGGATAGAGGATAGGATACGATAGAGTATAGGATAGGATAGAGGATAGGATAGGATAGAGGATAGGATAGGATAGAGGATAGGATAGGATAGAGGATACGATATAGGATTTAATAGGTTAGAGGATAGGATACGATAGACGATAGGATAGGATAGAGGATAGGATAGGATAGAGGATGGGATAGGATAGAGGATAGGATAGGATAGAGGATAGGATAGGATAGAGAATAGGATAGGATAGAGGATAGGATAATATAGAGGATAGGATAGGATAGAGGATAGAGGATAGGATAGGATAGAGGATAGGATAGGATAGAGGATAGGATAGGATAGAGGATAGGATAGGATAGAGGATAGGATAGGATAGAGGATAGGATAGGATAGAGGATAGGATAGGATAGAGGATAGGATAGGATAGAGGATAGGATAGGATAGAGGATAATATAGGATAGAGGATAGGATAGGATAGAGGATAGGATAGGATAGAGGATAGGATACGATAGAGTATAGGATAGGATAGAGGATAGGATAGGATAGAGGATAGGATAGGATAGAGGATAGGATAGGATAGAGGATAGGATACGATAGAGTATAGGATAGGATAGAGGATAGGATAGGATAGAGGATAGGATAGGATAGAGGATAGGATAGGATAGAGGATACGATATAGGATTTAATAGGTTAGAGGATAGGATACGATAGACGATAGGATAGGATAGAGGATAGGATAGGATAGAGGATGGGATAGGATAGAGGATAGGATAGGATAGAGGATAGAATAGGATAGAGGATAGGATAGGATAGAGGATAGGATAGGATAGAGAATAGGATAGGATAGAGGATAGGATAATATAGAGGATAGGATAGGATAGAGGATAGAGGATAGGATAGGATAGAGGATAGGATAGGATAGAGGATAGGATAGGATAGAGGATAGGATAGGATAGAGGATAGGATAGGATAGAGGATAGGATAGGATAGAGGATAGGATAGGATAGAGGATAGGATAGGATAGAGGATAATATAGGATAGAGGATAGGATAGGATAGAGGATAGGATAGGATAGAGGATAGGATACGATAGAGTATAGGATAGGATAGAGGATAGGATAGGATAGAGGATAGGATAGGATAGAGGATAGGATAGGATAGAGGATACGATATAGGATTTAATAGGTTAGAGGATAGGATACGATAGACGATAGGATAGGATAGAGGATAGGATAGGATAGAGGATAGAATAGGATAGAGTATAGGATAGGATAGAGGATAGGATATGATACAGGATAGGATAGGATAGAGGATAGGATAGGATAGAGGATAGGATAGGAGAGAGGATAGGATAGGACAGAGGATAGGATAGGATAGAGGATAGGATAGGATAGAGGGTAGGATAGGATAGAGGATACGATATAGGATTTAATAGGATAGAGGATAGGATACGATAGAGGATACGATAGGATAGAGGATAGGATAGGATAGAGAATAGGATAGGATAGAGGATAGGATAGGATAGAGGATAGGATAGGATAGAGGATAGGATAGGATAGAGGATAGGATAGGATAGAGAATAGGATAGGATAGAGGATAGGATAGGATAGAGGATAGGATAGGATAGGATAGAGGATAGGATAGGATAGAGAATAGGATAGGATAGAGGATAGGATAGGATAGGATAGAGGATAGGATAGGATAGAGGATAGGATAGGATAGAGGATAGAGGATAATATATTATAGAGGATAGGATAGGATAGAGGATAGGATAGGATAGAGGATAGGATAGGATAGAGGATAGGATAGGATAGAGGATAGGATAGGATAGAGGATAGGATAGGATAGAGGATAGGATAGGATAGAGGATAGGATAGGATAGAGGATAGGATAGGATAGAGGATAGGATAGGATAGAGGATAGGATAGGACAGAGGATAGGATAGGATACAGGATAGGATAGGATAGATGATAGGATATGATAGAGGATAGGATAGGATAGAGGATAGGATAGGATAGGATAGAGGATAATATAGGATAGAGGATAGGATCGGATAGAGGATAGGATAGGATAGAGGATAGGATAGGATAGAGGATAGGATAGGATAGAGGATAGGATAGGATAGAGCATAGGATAGGATAGAGGATAGGATAGGATAGAGGATACGATATAGGATTTAATAGGTTAGAGGATAGGATACGATAGAGGATAGGATAGGATATAGGATTGGATAGGATAGCGGATAGGATAGGATTGAGGATAGGATAGGATAGAGGATAGGATATGATAGAGGATAGGATATAGGATTGGATAGGATAGAGGATAGGATAGGATAGAGGATAGGATAGGATAGAGCATACGATATGATAGACGATAGGTTAGGATAGAGGATAGGATAGGATAGAGGATACGATATAGGATTGGATAGGATGGAGGATAGAATAGGATAGAGGATAGGATAGGATAGAGGATAGGATATGATACAGGATAGGATAGGGTAGAGGATAGGATAGGATAGAGGATAGAATAGGATACAGGATAGGATAGGATAGAGGATAGGATAGGATAGAGGATAGAATAGGATAGAGGATAGGATAGGATAGAGGATAGGATATGATACAGGATAGGATAGGATAGAGGATAGGATAGGATAGAGGATAGGATAGGATAGAGGATAGGATAGGACAGAGGATAGGATAGGATAGAGGATAGGATAGGTTAGAGGATGGGATAGGATAGAGGATAATATAGGATAGAGGATAGGATAGGATAGAGGATAGGATAGGATAGAGGATAGGATAGAGGATAGGATAGGATAGAGGATAGGATAGGATAGAGGATAGGATAGGATAGAGGATAGGATAGGATAGAGGATAGGATAGGATAGAGGATAGGATAGGATAGAGGATAGGATAGGATAGAGGATAGGATAGGATAGAGGATAGGATACGATAGAGGATAAGGATAGGATAGAGGATAGGATAGGATAGAGGATAGGATATGATAGAGGATAGGATAGGATAGAGGATAGGATAGGATAGAGAATAGGATAGGATAGAGGATAGGATAGGATAGAGGATAGGATAGGATAGAGGATAGGATAGGATAGGATAGAGGATAATATAGGATAGAGGATAGGATAGGATAGAGGATAGGATAGGATAGAGACTAGGATAGGATGGAGGATAGGATAGGATAGAGGATAGGATAGGATAGAGGATAGGATAGGATAGAGGATGGGATAGGATAGAGGATAATATAGGATAGAGGATAGGATAGGATAGAGGATAGGATAGGATTGAGGATAGGATAGGATAGAGGATAGGATAGGATAGAGAATAGGATAGGATAGAGGATAGGATAGGATAGAGGATAGGATAGGATAGAGGATAGGATAGGATAGGATAGAGGATAATATAGGATAGAGGATAGGATAGGATAGAGGATAGGATAGGATAGAGGATAGGATAGGATAGAGGATAGGATAGGATAGAGGATAGGATAGGATAGAGGATAGGATAGGATAGAGGATAGGATAGGATAGAGGATAGGATACGATAGAGGATAAGGATAGGATAGAGGATAGGATAGGATAGAGGATAGGATATGATAGAGGATAGGATAGGATAGAGGATAGGATAGGATAGAGAATAGGATAGGATAGAGGATAGGATAATATAGAGGATAGGATAGGATAGAGGATAGAGGATAGGATAGGATAGAGGATAGGATAGGATAGAGGATAGGATAGGATAGAGGATAGGATAGGATAGAGGATAGGATAGGATAGAGGATAGGATAGGATAGAGGATAGGATAGGATAGAGGATAGGATAGGATAGAGGATAGGATAGGATAGAGGATAGGATAGGATAGAGGATAGGATAGGATAGAGGATAGGATACGATAGAGTATAGGATAGGATAGAGGATAGGATAGGATAGAGGATAGGATAGGATAGAGGATAGGATAGGATAGAGGATACGATATAGGATTTAATAGGTTAGAGGATAGGATACGATAGACGATAGGATAGGATAGAGGATAGGATAGGATAGAGGATGGGATAGGATAGAGGATAGGATAGGATAGAGGATAGGATAGGATAGAGAATAGGATAGGATAGAGGATAGGATAATATAGAGGATAGGATAGGATAGAGGATAGAGGATAGGATAGGATAGAGGATAGGATAGGATAGAGGATAGGATAGGATAGAGGATAGGATAGGATAGAGGATAGGATAGGATAGAGGATAGGATAGGATAGAGGATAGGATAGGATAGAGGATAGGATAGGATAGAGGATAGGATAGGATAGAGGATAGGATAGGATAGAGGATAATATAGGATAGAGGATAGGATAGGATAGAGGATAGGATAGGATAGAGGATAGGATACGATAGAGTATAGGATAGGATAGAGGATAGGATAGGATAGAGGATAGGATAGGATAGAGGATAGGATAGGATAGAGGATAGGATACGATAGAGTATAGGATAGGATAGAGGATAGGATAGGATAGAGGATAGGATAGGATAGAGGATAGGATAGGATAGAGGATACGATATAGGATTTAATAGGTTAGAGGATAGGATACGATAGACGATAGGATAGGATAGAGGATAGGATAGGATAGAGGATGGGATAGGATAGAGGATAGGATAGGATAGAGGATAGAATAGGATAGAGGATAGGATAGGATAGAGGATAGGATAGGATAGAGAATAGGATAGGATAGAGGATAGGATAATATAGAGGATAGGATAGGATAGAGGATAGAGGATAGGATAGGATAGAGGATAGGATAGGATAGAGGATAGGATAGGATAGAGGATAGGATAGGATAGAGGATAGGATAGGATAGAGGATAGGATAGGATAGAGGATAGGATAGGATAGAGGATAGGATAGGATAGAGGATAGGATAGGATAGAGGATAATATAGGATAGAGGATAGGATAGCATAGAGGATAGGATAGGATAGAGGATAGGATACGATAGAGTATAGGATAGGATAGAGGATAGGATAGGATAGAGGATAGGATAGGATAGAGGATAGGATAGGATAGAGGATACGATATAGGATTTAATAGGTTAGAGGATAGGATACGATAGACGATAGGATAGGATAGAGGATAGGATAGGATAGAGGATAGAATAGGATAGAGTATAGGATAGGATAGAGGATAGGATATGATACAGGATAGGATAGGATAGAGGATAGGATAGGATAGAGGATAGGATAGGAGAGAGGATAGGATAGGACAGAGGATAGGATAGGATAGAGGATAGGATAGGATAGAGGGTAGGATAGGATAGAGGATACGATATAGGATTTAATAGGATAGAGGATAGGATACGATAGAGGATACGATAGGATAGAGGATAGGATAGGATAGAGAATAGGATAGGATAGAGGATAGGATAGGATAGAGGATAGGATAGGATAGAGGATAGGATAGGATAGAGGATGGGATAGGATAGAGGATAATATAGTATAGAGGATAGGATAGGATAGAGGATAGGATAGGATAGAGGATAGGATAGGACAGAGAATAGGATATAGGATTGGATAGGATAGCGGATAGGATAGGATTGAGGATAGGATAGGATAGAGGATAGGATATGATAGAGGATAGGATATAGGATTGGATAGGATAGAGGATAGGATAGGATAGAGGATAGGATAGGATAGAGCATAGGATATGATAGACGATAGGATAGGATAGAGAATAGGATATAGGATTGGATAGGATAGAGGATAGAATAGGATAGAGGATAGGATAGGATAGAGGATAGGATATGATACAAGATAGGATAGGATAGAGGATAGGATAGGATAGAGGATAGAATAGGATACAGGATAGGATAGGATAGAGGATAGGATAGGATAGAGGATAGAATAGGATAGAGGATAGGATAGGATAGAGGATAGGATATGATACAGGATAGGATAGGATAGAGGATAGGATAGGATAGAGGATAGGATAGGATAGAGGATAGGATAGGACAGAGGATAGGATAGGATAGAGGATAGGATAAGTTAGAGGATGGGATAGGATAGAGGATAATATAGGATAGAGGATAGGATAGGATAGAGGATAGGATAGGATAGAGGATAGGATAGAGGATAGGATAGAGGATAGGATAGGATAGAGGATAGGATAGGATAGAGCATAGGATATGATAGACGATAGGATAGGATAGAGAATAGGATATAGGATTGGATAGGATAGAGGATAGAATAGGATAGAGGATAGGATAGGATAGAGGATAGGATATGATACAGGATAGGATAGGATAGAGGATAGGATAGGATAGAGGATAGAATAGGATACAGGATAGGATAGGATAGAGGATAGGATAGGATAGAGGATAGAATAGGATAGAGGATAGGATAGGATAGAGGATAGGATATGATACAGGATAGGATAGGATAGAGGATAGGATAGGATAGAGGATAGGATAGGATAGAGGATAGGATAGGACAGAGGATAGGATAGGATAGAGGATAGGATAGGTTAGAGGATGGGATAGGATAGAGGATAATATAGGATAGAGGATAGGATAGGATAGAGGATAGGATAGGATAGAGGATAGGATAGAGGATAGGATAGAGGATAGGATAGAGGATAGGATAGGATAGAGGATAGGATAGGATAGAGGATAGGATAGGATAGAGGACAGGATAGGATAGAGGATAGGATAGGATAGAGGATAGGATAGGATAGAGGATAGGATAGGATAGAGGATAGGATAGGATAGAGGATAGGATAGGATAGAGGATAGGATAGGATAGAGGATAGGATAGGATAGAGGATAGGATAGGATAGAGGATAGGATAGGATAGAGGATAGGATACGATAGAGGATAAGGATAGGATAGAGGATAGGATAGGATAGAGGATAGGATAGGACAGAGAATAGGATATAGGATTGGATAGGATAGCGGATAGGATAGGATTGAGGATAGGATAGGATAGAGGATAGGATATGATAGAGGATAGGATATAGGATAGAGGATAGGATAGGATAGAGGATAGGATAGGATAGAGGATAGGATAGGATAGAGGATAGGATAGGATAGAGGATAGGATACGATAGAGGATAAGGATAGGATAGAGGATAGGATAGGATAGAGGATAGGATATGATAGAGGATAGGATAGGATAGAGGATAGGATAGGATAGAGAATAGGATAGGATAGAGGATAGGATAGGATAGAGGATAGGATAGGATAGAGGATAGGATAGGATAGGATAGAGGATAATATAGGATAGAGGATAGGATAGGATAGAGGATAGGATAGGATAGAGGATAGGATACGATAGAGTATAGGATAGGATAGAGGATAGGATAGGATAGAGGATAGGATAGGATAGAGGATAGGATAGGATAGAGGATAGGATACGATAGAGTATAGGATAGGATAGAGGATAGGATAGGATAGAGGATAGGATAGGATAGAGGATAGGATAGGATAGAGGATACGATATAGGATTTAATAGGTTAGAGGATAGGATACGATAGACGATAGGATAGGATAGAGGATAGGATAGGATAGAGGATGGGATAGGATAGAGGATAGGATAGGATAGAGGATAGAATAGGATAGAGGATAGGATAGGATAGAGGATAGGATAGGATAGAGAATAGGATAGGATAGAGGATAGGATAATATAGAGGATAGGATAGGATAGAGGATAGAGGATAGGATAGGATAGAGGATAGGATAGGATAGAGGATAGGATAGGATAGAGGATAGGATAGGATAGAGGATAGGATAGGATAGAGGATAGGATAGGATAGAGGATAGGATAGGATAGAGGATAGGATAGGATAGAGGATAATATAGGATAGAGGATAGGATAGGATAGAGGATAGGATAGGATAGAGGATAGGATACGATAGAGTATAGGATAGGATAGAGGATAGGATAGGATAGAGGATAGGATAGGATAGAGGATAGGATAGGATAGAGGATACGATATAGGATTTAATAGGTTAGAGGATAGGATACGATAGACGATAGGATAGGATAGAGGATAGGATAGGATAGAGGATAGAATAGGATAGAGTATAGGATAGGATAGAGGATAGGATATGATACAGGATAGGATAGGATAGAGGATAGGATAGGATAGAGGATAGGATAGGAGAGAGGATAGGATAGGACAGAGGATAGGATAGGATAGAGGATAGGATAGGATAGAGGGTAGGATAGGATAGAGGATACGATATAGGATTTAATAGGATAGAGGATAGGATACGATAGAGGATACGATAGGATAGAGGATAGGATAGGATAGAGAATAGGATAGGATAGAGGATAGGATAGGATAGAGGATAGGATAGGATAGAGGATAGGATAGGATAGAGGATGGGATAGGATAGAGGATAATATAGTATAGAGGATAGGATAGGATAGAGGATAGGATAGGATAGAGGATAGGATAGGACAGAGAATAGGATATAGGATTGGATAGGATAGCGGATAGGATAGGATTGAGGATAGGATAGGATAGAGGATAGGATATGATAGAGGATAGGATATAGGATTGGATAGGATAGAGGATAGGATAGGATAGAGGATAGGATAGGATAGAGCATAGGATATGATAGACGATAGGATAGGATAGAGAATAGGATATAGGATTGGATAGGATAGAGGATGGAATAGGATAGAGGATAGGATAGGATAGAGGATAGGATATGATACAGGATAGGATAGGATAGAGGATAGGATAGGATAGAGGATAGAATAGGATACAGGATAGGATAGGATAGAGGATAGGATAGGATAGAGGATAGAATAGGATAGAGGATAGGATAGGATAGAGGATAGGATATGATACAGGATAGGATAGGATAGAGGATAGGATAGGATAGAGGATAGGATAGGATAGAGGATAGGATAGGACAGAGGATAGGATAGGATAGAGGATAGGATAGGTTAGAGGATGGGATAGGATAGAGGATAATATAGGATAGAGGATAGGATAGGATAGAGGATAGGATAGGATAGAGGATAGGATAGAGGATAGGATAGAGGATAGGATAGGATAGAGGATAGGATAGGATAGAGGATAGGATAGGATAGAGGACAGGATAGGATAGAGGATAGGATAGGATAGAGGATAGGATAGGATAGAGGATAGGATAGGATAGAGGATAGGATAGGATAGAGGATAGGATAGGATAGAGGATAGGATAGGATAGAGGATAGGATAGGATAGAGGATAGGATAGGATAGAGGATAGGATACGATAGAGGATAAGGATAGGATAGAGGATAGGATAGGATAGAGGATAGGATATGATAGAGGATAGGATAGGATAGAGGATAGGATAGGACAGAGAATAGGATATAGGATTGGATAGGATAGCGGATAGGATAGGATTGAGGATAGGATAGGATAGAGGATAGGATATGATAGAGGATAGGATATAGGATAGAGGATAGGATAGGATAGAGGATAGGATAGGATAGAGGATAGGATAGGATAGAGGATAGGATAGGATAGAGGATAGGATACGATAGAGGATAAGGATAGGATAGAGGATAGGATAGGATAGAGGATAGGATATGATAGAGGATAGGATAGGATAGAGGATAGGATAGGATAGAGAATAGGATAGGATAGAGGATAGGATAGGATAGAGGATATGATAGGATAGAGGATAGGATAGGATAGGATAGAGGATAATATAGGATAGAGGATAGGATAGGATAGAGGATAGGATAGGATAGAGACTAGGATAGGATGGAGGATAGGATAGGATAGAGGATAGGATAGGATAGAGGATAGGATAGGATAGAGGATGGGATAGGATAGAGGATAATATAGGATAGAGGATAGGATAGGATAGAGGATAGGATAGGATTGAGGATAGGATAGGATAGAGGATAGGATAGGATAGAGAATAGGATAGGATAGAGGATAGGATAGGATAGAGGATAGGATAGGATAGAGGATAGGATAGGATAGGATACAGGATAATATAGGATAGAGGATAGGATAGGATAGAGGATAGGATAGGATAGAGGATAGGATAGGATAGAGGATAGGATAGGATAGAGGATAGGATAGGATAGAGGATAGGATAGGATAGAGGATAGGATAGGATAGGATAGAGGATAATATAGGATAGAGGATAGGATAGGATAGAGGATAGGATAGGATAGAGGATAGGATAGGATAGGATAGAGGATAATATAGGATAGAGGATAGGATAGGATAGAGGATAGGATAGGATAGAGGATAGGATAGGATAGAGGATAGGATAGGATAGAGGATAGGATAGGATAGAGGATAGGATAGGATAGAGGATAGGATAGGATAGAGGATAGGATACGATAGAGGATAAGGATAGGATAGAGGATAGGATAGGATAGAGGATAGGATATGATAGAGGATAGGATAGGATAGAGGATAGGATAGGATAGAGAATAGGATAGGATAGAGGATAGGATAATATAGAGGATAGGATAGGATAGAGGATAGAGGATAGGATAGGATAGAGGATAGGATAGGATAGAGGATAGGATAGGATAGAGGATAGGATAGGATAGAGGATAGGATAGGATAGAGGATAGGATAGGATAGAGGATAGGATAGGATAGAGGATAGGATAGGATAGAGGATAGGATAGGATAGAGGATAATATAGGATAGAGGATAGGATAGGATAGAGGATAGGATAGGATAGAGGATAGGATAGGATAGAGGATAGGATACGATAGAGTATAGGATAGGATAGAGGATAGGATAGGATAGAGGATAGGATAGGATAGAGGATAGGATAGGATAGAGGATACGATATAGGATTTAATAGGTTAGAGGATAGGATACGATAGACGATAGGATAGGATAGAGGATAGGATAGGATAGAGGATGGGATAGGATAGAGGATAGGATAGGATAGAGGATAGGATAGGATAGAGAATAGGTTAGGATAGAGGATAGGATAATATAGAGGATAGGATAGGATAGAGGATAGAGGATAGGATAGGATAGAGGATAGGATAGGATAGAGGATAGGATAGGATAGAGGATAGGATAGGATAGAGGATAGGATAGGATAGAGGATAGGATAGGATAGAGGATAGGATAGGATAGAGGATAGGATAGGATAGAGGATAGGATAGGATAGAGGATAGGATAGGATAGAGGATAATATAGGATAGAGGATAGGATAGGATAGAGGATAGGATAGGATAGAGGATAGGATACGATAGAGTATAGGATAGGATAGAGGATAGGATAGGATAGAGGATAGGATAGGATAGAGGATAGGATAGGATAGAGGATAGGATACGATAGAGTATAGGATAGGATAGAGGATAGGATAGGATAGAGGATAGGATAGGATAGAGGATACGATATAGGATTTAATAGGTTAGAGGATAGGATACGATAGACGATAGGATAGGATAGAGGATAGGATAGGATAGAGGATGGGATAGGATAGAGGATAGGATAGGATAGAGGATAGAATAGGATAGAGGATAGGATAGGATAGAGGATAGGATAGGATAGAGAATAGGATAGGATAGAGGATAGGATAATATAGAGGATAGGATAGGATAGAGGATAGAGGATAGGATAGGATAGAGGATAGGATAGGATAGAGGATAGGATAGGATAGAGGATAGGATAGGATAGAGGATAGGATAGGATAGAGGATAGGATAGGATAGAGGATAGGATAGGATAGAGGATAGGATAGGATAGAGGATAATATAGGATAGAGGATAGGATAGGATAGAGGATAGGATAGGATAGAGGATAGGATACGATAGAGTATAGGATAGGATAGAGGATAGGATAGGATAGGATAGAGGATAGGATAGGATAGAGGATAGGATAGGATAGAGGATACGATATAGGATTTAATAGGTTAGAGGATAGGATACGATAGACGATAGGATAGGATAGAGGATAGGATAGGATAGAGGATAGAATAGGATAGAGTATAGGATAGGATAGAGGATAGGATATGATACAGGATAGGATAGGATAGAGGATAGGATAGGATAGAGGATAGGATAGGAGAGAGGATAGGATAGGACAGAGGATAGGATAGGATAGAGGATAGGATAGGATAGAGGGTAGGATAGGATAGAGGATACGATATAGGATTTAATAGGATAGAGGATAGGATACGATAGAGGATACGATAGGATAGAGGATAGGATAGGATAGAGAATAGGATAGGATAGAGGATAGGATAGGATAGAGGATAGGATAGGATAGAGGATAGGATAGGATAGAGGATAGGATAGGATAGAGAATAGGATAGGATAGAGGATAGGATAGGATAGAGGATAGGATAGGATAGGATAGAGGATAGGATAGGATAGAGAATAGGATAGGATAGAGGATAGGATAGGATAGAGGATAGAGGATAATATAGGATAGAGGATAGGATAGGATAGAGGATAGGATAGGATAGAGGATAGGATAGGATAGAGGATAGGATATGATAGAGGATAGGATAGGATAGAGGATAGGATAGGATAGAGACTAGGATAGGATAGAGGATAGGATAGGATAGAGGATAGGATAGGATAGAGGATAGGATAGGATAGGATAGAGGATAATATATTATAGAGGATAGGATAGGATAGAGGATAGGATAGGATAGAGGATAGGATAGGATAGAGGATAGGATAGGATAGAGGATAGGATAGGATAGAGGATAGGATAGGATAGAGGATAGGATAGGATAGAGGATAGGATAGGATAGAGGATAGGATAGGATAGAGGATAGGATAGGATAGAGGATAGGATAGGACAGAGGATAGGATAGGATACAGGATAGGATAGGATAGATGATAGGATATGATAGAGGATAGGATAGGATAGAGGATAGGATAGGATAGGATAGAGGATAATATAGGATAGAGGATAGGATCGGATAGAGGATAGGATAGGATAGAGGATAGGATAGGATAGAGGATAGGATAGGATAGAGGATAGGATAGGATAGAGCATAGGATAGGATAGAGGATAGGATAGGATAGAGGATACGATATAGGATTTAATAGGTTAGAGGATAGGATACGATAGAGGATAGGATAGGATATAGGATTGGATAGGATAGCGGATAGGATAGGATTGAGGATAGGATAGGATAGAGGATAGGATATGATAGAGGATAGGATATAGGATTGGATAGGATAGAGGATAGGATAGGATAGAGGATAGGATAGGATAGAGCATACGATATGATAGACGATAGGTTAGGATAGAGGATAGGATAGGATAGAGGATACGATATAGGATTGGATAGGATGGAGGATAGAATAGGATAGAGGATAGGATAGGATAGAGGATAGGATATGATACAGGATAGGATAGGGTAGAGGATAGGATAGGATAGAGGATAGAATAGGATACAGGATAGGATAGGATAGAGGATAGGATAGGATAGAGGATAGAATAGGATAGAGGATAGGATAGGATAGAGGATAGGATATGATACAGGATAGGATAGGATAGAGGATAGGATAGGATAGAGGATAGGATAGGATAGAGGATAGGATAGGACAGAGGATAGGATAGGATAGAGGATAGGATAGGTTAGAGGATGGGATAGGATAGAGGATAATATAGGATAGAGGATAGGATAGGATAGAGGATAGGATAGGATAGAGGATAGGATAGAGGATAGGATAGGATAGAGGATAGGATAGGATAGAGGATAGGATAGGATAGAGGATAGGATAGGATAGAGGATAGGATAGGATAGAGGATAGGATAGGATAGGATAGAGGATAATATAGGATAGAGGATAGGATAGGATAGAGGATAGGATAGGATAG
The DNA here is from genome assembly GCF_050948215.1 of Halictus rubicundus. Taxonomy (NCBI): domain Eukaryota; kingdom Metazoa; phylum Arthropoda; class Insecta; order Hymenoptera; family Halictidae; genus Halictus; species Halictus rubicundus. The sequence goes on along the minus strand of NW_027489121.1, from coordinate 80,950 downwards.
AGGATAGGATAGGATAGAGGATAGGATAGGATAGAGGATAGGATAGGATAGAGGATAGGATAGGATAGAGGATAGGATAGGATAGAGGATAGGATACGATAGAGGATAAGGATAGGATAGAGGATAGGATAGGATAGAGGATAGGATATGATAGAGGATAGGATAGGATAGAGGATAGGATAATATAGAGGATAGGATAGGATAGAGGATAGAGGATAGGATAGGATAGAGGATAGGATAGGATAGAGGATAGGATAGGATAGAGGATAGGATAGGATAGAGGATAGGATAGGATAGAGGATAGGATAGGATAGAGGATAGGATAGGATAGAGGATAGGATAGGATAGAGGATAATATAGGATAGAGGATAGGATAGGATAGAGGATAGGATAGGATAGAGGATAGGATACGATAGAGTATAGGATAGGATAGAGGATAGGATAGGATAGAGGATAGGATAGGATAGAGGATAGGATAGGATAGAGGATACGATATAGGATTTAATAGGTTAGAGGATAGGATACGATAGACGATAGGATAGGATAGAGGATAGGATAGGATAGAGGATGGGATAGGTTAGAGGATAGGATAGGATAGAGGATAGGATAGGATAGAGAATAGGATAGGATAGAGGATAGGATAATATAGAGGATAGGATAGGATAGAGGATAGAGGATAGGATAGGATAGAGGATAGGATAGGATAGAGGATAGGATAGGATAGAGGATAGGATAGGATAGAGGATAGGATAGGATAGAGGATAGGATAGGATAGAGGATAGGATAGGATAGAGGATAGGATAGGATAGAGGATAGGATAGGATAGAGGATAATATAGGATAGAGGATAGGATAGGATAGAGGATAGGATAGGATAGAGGATAGGATACGATAGAGTATAGGATAGGATAGAGGATAGGATAGGATAGAGGATAGGATAGGATAGAGGATAGGATAGGATAGAGGATAGGATACGATAGAGTATAGGATAGGATAGAGGATAGGATAGGATAGAGGATAGGATAGGATAGAGGATAGGATAGGATAGAGGATACGATATAGGATTTAATAGGTTAGAGGATAGGATACGATAGACGATAGGATAGGATAGAGGATAGGATAGGATAGAGGATGGGATAGGATAGAGGATAGGATAGGATAGAGGATAGAATAGGATAGAGGATAGGATAGGATAGAGGATAGGATAGGATAGAGAATAGGATAGGATAGAGGATAGGATAATATAGAGGATAGGATAGGATAGAGGATAGAGGATAGGATAGGATAGAGGATAGGATAGGATAGAGGATAGGATAGGATAGAGGATAGGATAGGATAGAGGATAGGATAGGATAGAGGATAGGATAGGATAGAGGATAGGATAGGATAGAGGATAGGATAGGATAGAGGATAGGATAGGATAGAGGATAATATAGGATAGAGGATAGGATAGGATAGAGGATAGGATAGGATAGAGGATAGGATACGATAGAGTATAGGATAGGATAGAGGATAGGATAGGATAGAGGATAGGATAGGATAGAGGATAGGATAGGATAGAGGATACGATATAGGATTTAATAGGTTAGAGGATAGGATACGATAGACGATAGGATAGGATAGAGGATAGGATAGGATAGAGGATAGAATAGGATAGAGTATAGGATAGGATAGAGGATAGGATATGATACAGGATAGGATAGGATAGAGGATAGGATAGGATAGAGGATAGGATAGGAGAGAGGATAGGATAGGACAGAGGATAGGATAGGATAGAGGATAGGATAGGATAGAGGGTAGGATAGGATAGAGGATACGATATAGGATTTAATAGGATAGAGGATAGGATACGATAGAGGATACGATAGGATAGAGGATAGGATAGGATAGAGAATAGGATAGGATAGAGGATAGGATAGGATAGAGGATAGGATAGGATAGAGGATAGGATAGGATAGAGGATGGGATAGGATAGAGGATAATATAGTATAGAGGATAGGATAGGATAGAGGATAGGATAGGATAGAGGATAGGATAGGACAGAGAATAGGATATAGGATTGGATAGGATAGCGGATAGGATAGGATTGAGGATAGGATAGGATAGAGGATAGGATATGATACAGGATAGGATAGGATAGAGGATAGGATAGGATAGAGGATAGAATAGGATACAGGATAGGATAGGATAGAGGATAGGATAGGATAGAGGATAGAATAGGATAGAGGATAGGATAGGATAGAGGATAGGATATGATACAGGATAGGATAGGATAGAGGATAGGATAGGATAGAGGATAGGATAGGATAGAGGATAGGATAGGACAGAGGATAGGATAGGATAGAGGATAGGATAGGTTAGAGGATGGGATAGGATAGAGGATAATATAGGATAGAGGATAGGATAGGATAGAGGATAGGATAGGATAGAGGATAGGATAGAGGATAGGATAGAGGATAGGATAGGATAGAGGATAGGATAGGATAGAGGATAGGATAGGATAGAGGACAGGATAGGATAGAGGATAGGATAGGATAGAGGATAGGATTGGATAGAGGATAGGATAGGATAGAGGATAGGATAGGATAGAGGATAGGATAGGATAGAGGATAGGATAGGATAGAGGATAGGATAGGATAGAGGATAGGATAGGATAGAGGATAGGATAGGATAGAGGATAGGATACGATAGAGGATAAGGATAGGATAGAGGATAGGATAGGATAGAGGATAGGATATGATAGAGGATAGGATAGGATAGAGGATAGGATAGGACAGAGAATAGGATATAGGATTGGATAGGATAGCGGATAGGATAGGATTGAGGATAGGATAGGATAGAGGATAGGATATGATAGAGGATAGGATATAGGATAGAGGATAGGATAGGATAGAGGATAGGATAGGATAGAGGATAGGATAGGATAGAGGATAGGATAGGATAGAGGATAGGATACGATAGAGGATAAGGATAGGATAGAGGATAGGATAGGATAGAGGATAGGATATGATAGAGGATAGGATAGGATAGAGGATAGGATAGGATAGAGAATAGGATAGGATAGAGGATAGGATAGGATAGAGGATAGGATAGGATAGAGGATAGGATAGGATAGGATAGAGGATAATATAGGATAGAGGATAGGATAGGATAGAGGATAGGATAGGATAGAGACTAGGATAGGATGGAGGATAGGATAGGATAGAGGATAGGATAGGATAGAGGATAGGATAGGATAGAGGATGGGATAGGATAGAGGATAATATAGGATAGAGGATAGGATAGGATAGAGGATAGGATAGGATTGAGGATAGGATAGGATAGAGGATAGGATAGGATAGAGAATAGGATAGGATAGAGGATAGGATAGGATAGAGGATAGGATAGGATAGAGGATAGGATAGGATAGGATACAGGATAATATAGGATAGAGGATAGGATAGGATAGAGGATAGGATAGGATAGAGGATAGGATAGGATAGAGGATAGGATAGGATAGAGGATAGGATAGGATAGAGGATAGGATAGGATAGAGGATAGGATAGGATAGAGGATAGGATACGATAGAGGATAAGGATAGGATAGAGGATAGGATAGGATAGAGGATAGGATATGATAGAGGATAGGATAGGATAGAGGATAGGATAGGATAGAGAATAGGATAGGATAGAGGATAGGATAATATAGAGGATAGGATAGGATAGAGGATAGAGGATAGGATAGGATAGAGGATAGGATAGGATAGAGGATAGGATAGGATAGAGGATAGGATAGGATAGAGGATAGGATAGGATAGAGGATAGGATAGGATAGAGGATAGGATAGGATAGAGGATAGGATAGGATAGAGGATAATATAGGATAGACGATAGGATAGGATAGAGGATAGGATAGGATAGAGGATAGGATACGATAGAGTATAGGATAGGATAGAGGATAGGATAGGATAGAGGATAGGATAGGATAGAGGATAGGATAGGATAGAGGATACGATATAGGATTTAATAGGTTAGAGGATAGGATACGATAGACGATAGGATAGGATAGAGGATAGGATGGGATAGAGGATGGGATAGGATAGAGGATAGGATAGGATAGAGGATAGGATAGGATAGAGAATAGGATAGGATAGAGGATAGGATAATATAGAGGATAGGATAGGATAGAGGATAGAGGATAGGATAGGATAGAGGATAGGATAGGATAGAGGATAGGATAGGATAGAGGATAGGATAGGATAGAGGATAGGATAGGATAGAGGATAGGATAGGATAGAGGATAGGATAGGATACAGGATAGGATAGGATAGAGGATAATATAGGATAGAGGATAGGATAGGATAGAGGATAGGATAGGATAGAGGATAGGATACGATAGAGTATAGGATAGGATAGAGGATAGGATAGGATAGAGGATAGGATAGGATAGAGGATAGGATAGGATAGAGGATACGATATAGGATTTAATAGGTTAGAGGATAGGATACGATAGACGATAGGATAGGATAGAGGATAGGATAGGATAGAGGATGGGATAGGATAGAGGATAGGATAGGATAGAGGATAGAATAGGATAGAGGATAGGATAGGATAGAGGATAGGATAGGATAGAGAATAGGATAGGATAGAGGATAGGATAATATAGAGGATAGGATAGGATAGAGGATAGAGGATAGGATAGGATAGAGGATAGGATAGGATAGAGGATAGGATAGGATAGAGGATAGGATAGGATAGAGGATAGGATAGGATAGAGGATAGGATAGGATAGAGGATAGGATAGGATAGAGGATAGGATAGGATAGAGGATAGGATAGGATAGAGGATAATATAGGATAGAGGATAGGATAGGATAGAGGATAGGATAGGATAGAGGATAGGATACGATAGAGTATAGGATAGGATAGAGGATAGGATAGGATAGAGGATAGGATAGGATAGAGGATAGGATAGGATAGAGGATACGATATAGGATTTAATAGGTTAGAGGATAGGATACGATAGACGATAGGATAGGATAGAGGATAGGATAGGATAGAGGATAGAATAGGATAGAGTATAGGATAGGATAGAGGATGGGATATGATACAGGATAGGATAGGATAGAGGATAGGATAGGATAGAGGATAGGATAGGAGAGAGGATAGGATAGGACAGAGGATAGGATAGGATAGAGGATAGGATAGGATAGAGGGTAGGATAGGATAGAGGATACGATATAGGATTTAATAGGATAGAGGATAGGATACGATAGAGGATACGATAGGATAGAGGATAGGATAGGATAGAGAATAGGATAGGATAGAGGATAGGATAGGATAGAGGATAGGATAGGATAGAGGATAGGATAGGATAGAGGATGGGATAGGATAGAGGATAATATAGTATAGAGGATAGGATAGGATAGAGGATAGGATAGGATAGAGGATAGGATAGGACAGAGAATAGGATATAGGATTGGATAGGATAGCGGATAGGATAGGATTGAGGATAGGATAGGATAGAGGATAGGATATGATAGAGGATAGGATATAGGATTGGATAGGATAGAGGATAGGATAGGATAGAGGATAGGATAGGATAGAGCATAGGATATGATAGACGATAGGATAGGATAGAGAATAGGATATAGGATTGGATAGGATAGAGGATAGAATAGGATAGAGGATAGGATAGGATAGAGGATAGGATATGATACAGGATAGGATAGGATAGAGGATAGGATAGGATAGAGGATAGAATAGGATACAGGATAGGATAGGATAGAGGATAGGATAGGATAGAGGATAGAATAGGATAGAGGATAGGATAGGATAGAGGATAGGATATGATACAGGATAGGATAGGATAGAGGATAGGATAGGATAGAGGATAGGATAGGATAGAGGATAGGATAGGACAGAGGATAGGATAGGATAGAGGATAGGATAGGTTAGAGGATGGGATAGGATAGAGGATAATATAGGATAGAGGATAGGATAGGATAGAGGATAGGATAGGATAGAGGATAGGATAGAGGATAGGATAGAGGATAGGATAGGATAGAGGATAGGATAGGATAGAGGATAGGATAGGATAGAGGACAGGATAGGATAGAGGATAGGATAGGATAGAGGATAGGATAGGATAGAGGATAGGATAGGATAGAGGATAGGATAGGATAGAGGATAGGATAGGATAGAGGATAGGATAGGATAGAGGATAGGATAGGATAGAGGATAGGATAGGATAGAGGATAGGATACGATAGAGGATAAGGATAGGATAGAGGATAGGATAGGATAGAGGATAGGATATGATAGAGGATAGGATAGGATAGAGGATAGGATAGGACAGAGAATAGGATATAGGATTGGATAGGATAGCGGATAGGATAGGATTGAGGATAGGATAGGATAGAGGATAGGATATGATAGAGGATAGGATATAGGATTGGATAGGATAGAGGATAGGATAGGATAGAGGATAGGATAGGATAGAGCATAGGATATGATAGACGATAGGATAGGATAGAGGATAGGATAGGATACAGGATAGGATAGGATAGAGGATACGATATAGGATTGGATAGGATGGAGGATAGGATACGATAGAGGATAGGATAGGATAGAGAATAGGATATAGGATTGGATAGGATAGAGGATAGGATAGGATAGAGGATAGGATAGGATAGAGGATAGGATAGGACAGAGGATAGGATAGGATAGAGGATAGGATAGGTTAGAGGATGGGATAGGATAGAGGATAATATAGGATAGAGGATAGGATAGGATAGAGGATAGGATATGATACAGGATAGGATAGGATAGGTTAGAGGATAGGATAGGATAGAGGATACGATATAGGATTTAATAGGTTAGAGGATAGGATACGATAGAGGATAGGATAGGATAGAGGATAGGATAGGATAGAGGATAGGATAGGGTAGAGGACACGATATAGGATTTAATAGGATAGAGGATAGGATACGATAGAGGATACGATAGGATAGAGGATAGGATATAATAGAGAATAGGATAGGATAGAGGATAGGATAGGATAGAGGATAGGATAGGATAGAGGATAGGATAGGATAGAGGATGGGATAGGATAGAGGATAATATAGGATAGAGGATAGGATACGATAGAGGATAGGATATGATAGAGGATAGGATATAGGATTGGATAGGATAGAGGATAGGATAGGTTAGAGGATAGGATAGGATAGAGCATAGGATATGATAGACGATAGGATAGGATAGAGGATAGGATAGGATAGAGGATAGGATAGGATAGAGGATACGATATAGGATTGGATAGGATGGAGGATAGGATACGATAGAGGATAGGATAGGATAGAGAATAGGATATAGGATTGGATAGGATAGAGGATAGAATAGGATAGAGGATAGGATAGGATAGAGAATAGGATATGATACAGGATAGGATAGGATATAGGATAGGATAGGATAGGGGATAGAATAGGATACAGGATAGGATAGGATAGAGGATATAATAGGATAGAGGATAGGATAGGACAGAGGATAGGATAGGATAGAGGATAGGATAGGATAGAGGATGGGATAGGATAGAGGATAATATAGGATAGAGGATAGGATAGGATAGAGGATAGGATAGGATAGAGGATAGGATAGGATAGAGGATAGGATAGGATAGAGGATAGGATAGGATAGAGGATAGGATAGGATAGAGGATAGGATAGGATAGAGGATAGGATAGGATAGAGGGTAGGATAGGATAGAGGATAGGATAGGATAGAGGATAGGATAGGATAGAGGATAGGATAGGATAGAGGATAGGATAGGATAGAGGATAGGATAGGATAGAGGATAGGATACGATAGACGATAAGGATAGGATAGAGGATAGGATAGGATAGAGGATAGGATATGATAGAGGATAGGATAGGATAGAGGATAGGATAGGATAGAGAATAGGATAGGATAGAGGATAGGATAGGATAGAGGATAGGATAGGATAGAGGATAATATAGGATAGAGGATAGGATAGGATAGAGGATAGGATAGGATAGAGGATAGGATAGGATAGAGGATAGGATAGGATAGAGGATAGGATAGGATAGAGGATACGATGTGGGATTTAATAGGATAGAGGATAGGATACGCTAGTGGATACGATAGGATAGAGGATAGGATAGGATAGAGAATAGGATAGGATAGAGGATAGGATAGGATAGAGGATAGGATAGGATAGAGGATAGGATAGGATAGAGGATGGGATAGGATAGAGGATAATATAGGATAGAGGATAGGATAGGATAGAGGATAGGATAGGATAGAGGATAGGATAGAGGGTAGGATAGAGGATAGGATAGGATAGAGGATAGGATAGGATAGAGGATAGGATAGGATAGAGGATAGGATAGGATAGAGGATAGGATAGGATAGAGGATAGGATAGGATAGAGGATAGGATACGATAGAGGATAAGGATAGGATAGAGGATAGGATAGGATAGAGGATAGGATATGATAGAGGATAGGATAGGATAGAGGATAGGATAGGATAGAGAATAGGATAGGATAGAGGATAGGATAGGATAGAGGATAGGATAGGATAGAGGATAGGATAGGATAGAGGATAAGGATAGGATAGAGGATAGGATAGGATAGAGGATAGGATATGATAGAGGATAGGATAGGATAGAGGATAGGATAGGATAGAGGATAGGATAGGATAGAGGATAGGATATGATAGAGGATAGGATAGGATAGAGGATAGGATAGGATAGAGAATAGGATAGGATAGAGGATAGGATAGGATAGAGGATAGGATAGGATAGAGGATAGGATAGGATAGGATAGAGGATAATATAGGATAGAGGATAGGATAGGATAGGATAGAGGATAATATAGGATAGAGGATAGGATAGGATAGAGGATAGGATAGGATAGAGAATAGGATAGGATAGAGGATAGGATAGGATAGAGGATAGGATAGGATAGAGGATAATATAGGATAGAGGATAGGATAGGATAGAGGATAGGATAGGATAGAGGATAGGATAGGATAGAGGATAGGATAGGATAGAGGATACGATATGGGATTTAATAGGATAGAGGATAGGATACGCTAGTGGATACGATAGGATAGAGGATAGGATAGGATAGAGAATAGGATAGGATAGAGGATAGGATAGGATAGAGGATAGGATAGGATAGAGGATAGGATAGGATAGAGGATGGGATAGGATAGAGGATAATATAGGATAGAGGATAGGATAGGATAGAGGATAGGATAGGATAGAGGATAGGATAGAGGGTAGGATAGAGGATAGGATAGGATAGAGGATAGGATAGGATAGAGGATAGGATAGGATAGAGGATAGGATAGGATAGAGGATAGGATAGGATAGAGGATAGGATAGGATAGAGGATAGGATACGATAGAGGATAAGGATAGGATAGAGGATAGGATAGGATAGAGGATAGGATATGATAGAGGATAGGATAGGATAGAGGATAGGATAGGATAGAGAATAGGATAGGATAGAGGATAGGATAGGATAGAGGATAGGATAGGATAGAGGATAGGATAGGATAGAGGATAAGGATAGGATAGAGGATAGGATAGGATAGAGGATAGGATATGATAGAGGATAGGATAGGATAGAGGATAGGATAGGATAGAGGATAGGATAGGATAGAGGATAGGATATGATAGAGGATAGGATAGGATAGAGGATAGGATAGGATAGAGAATAGGATAGGATAGAGGATAGGATAGGATAGAGGATAGGATAGGATAGAGGATAGGATAGGATAGGATAGAGGATAATATAGATAGAGGATAGGATAGGATAGGATAGAGGATAATATAGGATAGAGGATAGGATAGGATAGAGGATAGGATAGGATAGAGGATAGGATAGGATAGAGGATACGATATAGGATTTAATAGGATAGAGGATAGGATACGATAGAGGATACGATAGGATAGAGGATAGGATAGGATAGAGAACAGGATAGGATAGAGGATAGGATAGGATAGAGGATACGATAGGATAGAGGATAGGATAGGATAGGATAGAGGATAATATAGGATAGAGGATAGGATAGGATAGAGGATAGGATAGGATAGAGGATAGGATAGGATACAGGATAGGATAGGATAGAGGATAGGATTATGAATGAGGATAGAATAGGATAGAGTATAGGATAGGATAGAGGATAGGATATGATACAGGATAGGATAGGATAGAGGATAGGATAGGATAGAGGATAGGATAGGAGAGAGGATAGGTTAGGACAGAGGATAGGATAGGATAGAGGATAGGATAGGATAGAGGGTAGGATAGGATAGAGGATAGGATAGGAGAGAGGATAGGATAGGACATAGGATAGGATAGGATAGAGGATAGGATAGGATAGAGGGTAGGATAGGATAGAGGATAGGATAGGATAGAGGATAGGATAGGATAGAGGATAGGATAGGATAGAGGATAGAATAGGATAGAGTATAGGATAGGATAGAGGATAGGATATGATACAGGATAGGATAGGATAGAGGATAGGATAGGATAGAGGATAGGATAGGAGAGAGGATAGGATAGGACAGAGGATAGGATAGGATAGAGGATAGGATAGGATAGAGGGTAGGATAGGATAGAGGATACGATATAGGATTTAATAGGATAGAGGATAGGATACGATAGAGGATACGATAGGATAGATGATAGGATAGGATAGAGAATAGGATAGGATAGAGGATAGGATAGGATAGAGGATAGGATAGGATAGAGGATAGGATAGGATAGAGGATGGGATAGGATAGAGGATAATATAGGATAGAGGATAGGATAGGATAGAGGATAGGATAGGATAGAGGATAGGATAGGACAGAGAATAGGATATAGGATTGGATAGGATAGCGGATAGGATAGGATTGAGGATAGGATAGGATAGAGGATAGGATATGATAGAGGATAGGATATAGGATTGGATAGGATAGAGGATAGGATAGGATAGAGGATAGGATAGGATAGAGCATAGGATATGATAGACGATAGGATAGGATAGAGAATAGGATATAGGATTGGATAGGATAGAGGATAGAATAGGATAGAGGATAGGATAGGATAGAGGATAGGATATGATACAGGATAGGATAGGATAGAGGATAGGATAGGATAGAGGATAGAATAGGATACAGGATAGGATAGGATAGAGGATAGGATAGGATAGAGGATAGAATAGGATAGAGGATAGGATAGAATAGAGGATAGGATATGATACAGGATAGGATAGGATAGAGGATAGGATAGGATAGAGGATAGGATATGATACAGGATAGGATAGGATAGAGGATAGGATAGGATAGAGGATAGGATAGGAGAGAGGATAGGATAGGACAGAGGATAGGATAGGATAGAGGATAGGATAGGATAGAGGGTAGGATAGGATAGAGGATACGATATAGGATTTAATAGGATAGAGGATAGGATACGATAGAGGATACGATAGGATAGAGGATAGGATAGGATAGAGAATAGGATAGGATAGAGGATAGGATAGGATAGAGGATAGGATAGGATAGAGGATAGGATAGGATAGAGTATAGGATAGGATAGAGGATAATATAGGATAGAGGATAGGATAGGATAGAGGATAGGATAGGATAGAGGATACGATATAGGATTTAATAGGTTAGAGGATAGGATACGATAGACGATAGGATAGGATAGAGGATAGGATAGGATAGAGGATGGGATAGGATAGAGGATAGGATAGGATAGAGAATAGGATAGGATAGAGGATAGGATAGGATAGAGGATAGGATAGGATAGAGGATAGGATAGGATAGAGGATAGGATAGGATAGAGGATAGGATAGGATAGAGGATAGGATAGGATAGAGGATAGGATAGGATAGAGGATAGGATAGGATAGAGGATTCGATATGGGATTTAATAGGATAGAGGATAGGATACGCTAGTGGATACGATAGGATAGAGGATAGGATAGGATAGAGAATAGGATAGGATAGAGGATAGGATAGGATAGAGGATAGGATAGGATAGAGGATAGGATAGGATAGAGGATGGGATAGGATAGAGGATAATATAGGATAGAGGATAGGATAGGATAGAGGATAGGATAGGATAGAGGATAGGATAGAGGGTAGGATAGAGGATAGGATAGGATAGAGGATAGGATAGGATAGAGGATAGGATAGGATAGAGGATAGGATAGGATAGAGGATAGGATAGGATAGAGGATAGGATAGGATAGAGGATAGGATAGGATAGAGGATAGGATAGGATAGAGGATAGGATAGGATAGAGGATAGGATACGATAGAGGATAAGGATAGGATAGAGGATAGGATAGGATAGAGGATAGGATATGATAGAGGATAGGATAGGATAGAGGATAGGATAGGATAGAGAATAGGATAGGATAGAGGATAGGATAGGATAGAGGATAGGATAGGATAGAGGATAGGATAGGATAGAGGATAAGGATAGGATAGAGGATAGGATAGGATAGAGGATAGGATATGATAGAGGATAGGATAGGATAGAGGATAGGATAGGATAGAGGATAGGATAGGATAGAGGATAGGATATGATAGAGGATAGGATAGGATAGAGGATAGATAGGATAGAGAATAGGATAGGATAGAGGATAGGATAGGATAGAGGATAGGATAGGATAGAGGATAGGATAGGATAGAGGATAGAATAGGATAGAGTATAGGATAGGATAGAGGATAGGATATGATACAGGATAGGATAGGATAGAGGATAGGATAGGATAGAGGATAGGATAGGAGAGAGGATAGGATAGGACAGAGGATAGGATAGGATAGAGGATAGGATAGGATAGAGGGTAGGATAGGATAGAGGATACGATATAGGATTTAATAGGATAGAGGATAGGATACGATAGAGGATACGATAGGATAGAGGATAGGATAGGATAGAGAATAGGATAGGATAGAGGATAGGATAGGATAGAGGATAGGATAGGATAGAGGATAGGATAGGATAGAGGATGGGATAGGATAGAGGATAATATAGGATAGAGGATAGGATAGGATAGAGGATAGGATAGGATAGATGATAGGATATGATAGAGGATAGGATAGGATAGAGGATAGGATAGGATAGAGACTAGGATAGGATAGAGGATAGGATAGGATAGAGGATAGGATAGGATAGAGGATAGGATAGGATAGAGGATAGAATAGGATAGAGTATAGGATAGGATAGAGGATACGATATAGGATTTAATAGGATAGAGGATAGGATACGATAGAGGATACGATAGGATAGAGGATAGGATAGGATAGAGAATAGGATAGGATAGAGGATAGGATAGGATAGAGGATAGGATAGGACAGAGAATAGGATATAGGATTGGATAGGATAGCGGATAGGATAGGATTGAGGATAGGATAGGATAGAGGATAGGATATGATAGAGGATAGGATAGGATAGAGGATAGGATAGGATAGAGGATAGAATAGGATAGAGTATAGGATAGGATAGAGGATAGGATATGATACAGGATAGGATAGGATAGAGGATAGGATAGGATAGAGGATAGGATAGGAGAGAGGATAGGATAGGACAGAGGATAGGATAGGATAGAGGATAGGATAGGATAGAGGATGGGATAGGATAGAGGATGGGATAGGATAGAGGATAATATAGTATAGAGGATAGGATAGGATAGAGGATAGGATAGGATAGAGGATAGGATAGGACAGAGAATAGGATATAGGATTGGATAGGATAGCGGATAGGATAGGATTGAGGATAGGATAGGATAGAGGATAGGATATGATAGAGGATAGGATATAGGATTGGATAGGATAGAGGATAGGATAGGATAGAGGATAGGATAGGATAGAGCATAGGATATGATAGACGATAGGATAGGATAGAGAATAGGATATAGGATTGGATAGGATAGAGGATAGAATAGGATAGAGGATAGGATAGGATAGAGGATAGGATATGATACAGGATAGGATAGGATAGAGGATAGAATAGGATACAGGATAGGATAGGATAGAGGATAGGATAGGATAGAGGATAGAATAGGATAGAGGATATTATAGGATAGAGGATAGGATATGATACAGGATAGGATAGGATAGAGGATAGGATAGGATAGAGGATAGGATAGGATAGAGGATAGGATAGGACAGAGGATAGGATAGGATAGAGGATAGGATAGGTTAGAGGATGGGATAGGATAGAGGATAATATAGGATAGAGGATAGGATAGGATAGAGGATAGGATAGGATAGAGGATAGGATAGAGGATAGGATAGAGGATAGGATAGGATAGAGGATAGGATAGGATAGAGGATAGGATAGGATAGAGGATAGGATAGGATAGAGGATAGGATACGATAGAGGATAAGGATAGGATAGAGGATAGGATAGGATAGAGGATAGGATATGATAGAGGATAGGATAGGATAGAGGATAGGATAGGACAGAGAATAGGATATAGGATTGGATAGGATAGCGGATAGGATAGGATTGAGGATAGGATAGGATAGAGGATAGGATATGATAGAGGATAGGATAGGATAGAGGATAGGATATGATAGAGGATAGGATAGGATAGAGGATAGGATAGGATAGAGAATAGGATAGGATAGAGGATAGGATAGGATAGAGGATAGGATAGGATAGGATAGGATAGAGGATAGGATAGGATAAAGGATAGGATAGGATAGAGGATAGGATAGGATAGAGGATAGGATAGGATAGGATAGAGGATAATATAGGATAGAGACTAGGATAGGATAGAGGATAGGATAGGATAGAGGATAGGATAGGATAGAGGATAGGATAGGATAGAGAATAGGATAGGATAGAGGATAGGATAGGATAGAGGATAGGATAGGATAGAGGATACGATATAGGATTTAATAGGTTAGAGGATAGGATACGATAGAGGATAGGATAGGATAGAGGATAGGATAGGATAGAGGATGGGATAGGATAGAGGATAGGATAGGATAGAGGATAGGATAGGATAGGATAGAGGATAATATAGGATAGAGGATAGGATAGGATAGAGGATAGGATAGGATAGAGGATAGGATAGGATACAGGATAGGATAGGATAGAGGATAGGATATGAATGAGGATAGAATAGGATAGAGTATAGGATAGGATAGAGGATAGGATATGATACAGGATAGGATAGGATAGAGGATAGGATAGGATAGAGGATAGGATAGGAGAGAGGATAGGATAGGACAGAGGATAGGATAGGATAGAGGATAGGATAGGATAGAGGGTAGGATAGGATAGAGGATAGGATAGGAGAGAGGATAGGATAGGACAGAGGATAGGATAGGATAGAGGATAGGATAGGATAGAGGGTAGGATAGGATAGAGGATAGGATAGGATAGAGGATAGGATAGGATAGAGGATAGGATAGGATAGAGGATAGAATAGGATAGAGTATAGGATAGGATAGAGGATAGGATATGATACAGGATAGGATAGGATAGAGGATAGGATAGGATAGAGGATAGGATAGGAGAGAGGATAGGATAGGACAGAGGATAGGATAGGATAGAGGATAGGATAGGATAGAGGGTAGGATAGGATAGAGGATACGATATAGGATTTAATAGGATAGAGGATAGGATACGATAGAGGATACGATAGGATAGAGGATAGGATAGGATAGAGAATAGGATAGGATAGAGGATAGGATAGGATAGAGGATAGGATAGGATAGAGGATAGGATAGGATAGAGGATGGGATAGGATAGAGGATAATATAGGATAGAGGATAGGATAGGATAGAGGATAGGATAGGATAGAGGATAGGATAGGACAGAGAATAGGATATAGGATTGGATAGGATAGCGGATAGGATAGGATTGAGGATAGGATAGGATAGAGGATAGGATATGATAGAGGATAGGATATAGGATTGGATAGGATAGAGGGTAGGATAGGATAGAGGATACGATATAGGATTTAATAGGATAGAGGATAGGATACGATAGAGGATACGATAGGATAGAGGATAGGAGAGGATAGAGAATAGGATAGGATAGAGGATAGGATAGGATAGAGGATAGGATAGGATAGAGGATAGTATAGGATAGAGTATAGGATAGGATAGAGGATAATATAGGATAGAGGATAGGATAGGATAGAGGATAGGATAGGATAGAGGATACGATATAGGATTTAATAGGTTAGAGGATAGGATACGATAGACGACAGGATAGGATAGAGGATAGGATAGGATAGAGGATGGGATAGGATAGAGGATAGGATAGGATAGAGGATAGAATAGGATAGAGGATAGGATAGGATAGAGGATAGGATATGATACAGGATAGGATAGGATAGAGGATAGGATAGGATAGAGGATAGGATAGGATACAGGATAGGATAGGATAGATGATAGGATATGATAGAGGATAGGATAGGATAGAGGATAGGATAGGATAGAGACTAGGATAGGATAGAGGATAGGATAGGATAGAGGATAGGATAGGATAGAGGATAGGATAGGATAGAGGATAGAATAGGATAGAGTATAGGATAGGATAGAGGATACGATATAGGATTTAATAGGATAGAGGATAGGATACGATAGAGGATACGATAGGATAGAGGATAGGATAGGATAGAGAATAGGATAGGATAGAGGATAGGATAGGATAGAGGATAGGATAGGACAGAGAATAGGATATAGGATTGGATAGGATAGCGGATAGGATAGGATTGAGGATAGGATAGGATAGAGGATAGGATATGATAGAGGATAGGATAGGATAGAGGATAGGATAGGATAGAGGATAGAATAGGATAGAGTATAGGATAGGATAGAGGATAGGATATGATACAGGATAGGATAGGATAGAGGATAGGATAGGATAGAGGATAGGATAGGAGAGAGGATAGGATAGGACAGAGGATAGGATAGGATAGAGGATAGGATAGGATAGAGGATGGGATAGGATAGAGGATAATATAGTATAGAGGATAGGATAGGATAGAGGATAGGATAGGATAGAGGATAGGATAGGAAAGAGAATAGGATATAGGATTGGATAGGATAGCGGATAGGATAGGATTGAGGATAGGATAGGATAGAGGATAGGATATGATAGAGGATAGGATATAGGATTGGATAGGATAGAGGATAGGATAGGATAGAGGATAGGATAGGATAGAGCATAGGATATGATAGACGATAGGATAGGATAGAGAATAGGATATAGGATTGGATAGGATAGAGGATAGAATAGGATAGAGGATAGGATAGGATAGAGGATAGGATATGATACAGGATAGGATAGGATAGAGGATAGGATAGGATAGAGGATAGAATAGGATACAGGATAGGATAGGATAGAGGATAGGATAGGATAGAGGATAGAATAGGATAGAGGATATTATAGGATAGAGGATAGGATATGATACAGGATAGGATAGGATAGAGGATAGGATAGGATAGAGGATAGGATAGGATAGAGGATAGGATAGGACAGAGGATAGGATAGGATAGAGGATAGGATAGGTTAGAGGATGGGATAGGATAGAGGATAATATAGGATAGAGGATAGGATAGGATAGAGGATAGGATAGGATAGAGGATAGGATAGAGGATAGGATAGAGGATAGGATAGGATAGAGGATAGGATAGGATAGAGGATAGGATAGGATAGAGGACAGGATAGGATAGAGGATAGGATAGGATAGAGGATAGGATAGGATAGAGGATAGGATAGGATAGAGGATAGGATAGGATAGAGGATAGGATAGGATAGAGGATAGGATAGGATAGAGGATAGGATAGGATAGAGGATAGGATACGATAGAAGATAAGGATAGGATAGAGGATAGGATAGGATAGAGGATAGGATATGATAGAGGATAGGATAGGATAGAGGATAGGATAGGACAGAGAATAGGATATAGGATTGGATAGGATAGCGGATAGGATAGGATTGAGGATAGGATAGGATAGAGGATAGGATATGATAGAGGATAGGATAGGATAGAGGATAGGATATGATAGAGGATAGGATAGGATAGAGGATAGGATAGGATAGAGAATAGGATAGGATAGAGGATAGGATAGGATAGAGGATAGGATAGGATAGGATAGGATAGAGGATAGGATAGGATAGGATAGAGGATAATATAGGATAGAGACTAGGATAGGATAGAGGATAGGATAGGATAGAGGATAGGATAGGATAGAGGATAGGATAGGATAGAGAATAGGATAGGATAGAGGATAGGATAGGATAGAGGATAGGATAGGATAGAGGATACGATATAGGATTTAATAGGTTAGAGGATAGGATACGATAGAGGATAGGATAGGATAGAGGATAGGATAGGATAGAGGATGGGATAGGATAGAGGATAGGATAGGATAGAGGATAGGATAGGATAGGATAGAGGATAATATAGGATAGAGGATAGGATAGGATAGAGGATAGGATAGGATAGAGGATAGGATAGGATACAGGATAGGATAGGATAGAGGATAGGATATGAATGAGGATAGAATAGGATAGAGTATAGGATAGGATAGAGGATAGGATATGATACAGGATAGGATAGGATAGAGGATAGGATAGGATAGAGGATAGGATAGGAGAGAGGATAGGATAGGACAGAGAATAGGATAGGATAGAGGATAGGATAGGATAGAGGGTAGGATAGGATAGAGGATAGGATAGGAGAGAGGATAGGATAGGACAGAGGATAGGATAGGATAGAGGATAGGATAGGATAGAGGGTAGGATAGGATAGAGGATAGGATAGGGTAGAGGATAGGATATGATAGAGGATAGGATAGGATAGAGGATAGAATAGGATAGAGTATAGGATAGGATAGAGGATAGGATATGATACAGGATAGGATAGGATAGAGGATAGGATAGGATAGAGGATAGGATAGGAGAGAGGATAGGATAGGACAGAGGATAGGATAGGATAGAGGATAGGATAGGATAGAGGGTAGGATAGGATAGAGGATACGATATAGGATTTAATAGGATAGAGGATAGGATACGATAGAGGATACGATAGGATAGAGGATAGGATAGGATAGAGAATAGGATAGGATAGAGGATAGGATAGGATAGAGGATAGGATAGGATAGAGGATAGGATAGGATAGAGGATGGGATAGGATAGAGGATAATATAGGATAGAGGATAGGATAGGATAGAGGATAGGATAGGATAGAGGATAGGATAGGACAGAGAATAGGATATAGGATTGGATAGGATAGCGGATAGGATAGGATTGAGGATAGGATAGGATAGAGGATAGGATATGATAGAGGATAGGATATAGGATTGGATAGGATAGAGGATAGGATAGGATAGAGGATAGGATAGGATAGAGCATAGGATATGATAGACGATAGGATAGGATAGAGAATAGGATATAGGATTGGATAGGATAGAGGATAGAATAGGATAGAGGATAGGATAGGATAGAGGATAGGATATGATACAGGATAGGATAGGATAGAGGATAGGATAGGATAGAGGATAGAATAGGATACAGGATAGGATAGGATAGAGGATAGGATAGGATAGAGGATAGAATAGGATAGAGGATAGGATAGGATAGAGGATAGGATATGATACAGGATAGGATAGGATAGAGGATAGGATAGGATAGAGGATAGGATATGATACAGGATAGGATAGGATAGAGGATAGGATAGGATAGAGGATAGGATAGGAGAGAGGATAGGATAGGACAGAGGATAGGATAGGATAGAGGATAGGATAGGATAGAGGGTAGGATAGGATAGAGGATACGATATAGGATTTAATAGGATAGAGGATAGGATACGATAGAGGATACGATAGGATAGAGGATAGGATAGGATAGAGAATAGGATAGGATAGAGGATAGGATAGGATAGAGGATAGGATAGGAGAGAGGATAGGATAGGATAGAGTATAGGATAGGATAGAGGATAATATAGGATAGAGGATAGGATAGGATAGAGGATAGGATAGGATAGAGGATACGATATAGGATTTAATAGGTTAGAGGATAGGATACGATAGACGATAGGATAGGATAGAGGATAGGATATGATAGAGGATAGGATAGGATAGAGGATAGGATAGGATAGAGACTAGGATAGGATAGAGGATAGGATAGGATAGAGGATAGGATAGGATAGAGGATAGGATAGGATAGAGGATAGAATAGGATAGAGTATAGGATAGGATAGAGGATACGATATAGGATTTAATAGGATAGAGGATAGGATACGATAGAGGATACGATAGGATAGAGGATAGGATAGGATAGAGAATAGGATAGGATAGAGGATAGGATAGGATAGAGGATAGGATAGGACAGAGAATAGGATATAGGATTGGATAGGGTAGCGGATAGGATAGGATTGAGGATAGGATAGGATAGAGGATAGGATATGATAGAGGATAGGATAGGATAGAGGATAGGATAGGATAGAGGATAGAATAGGATAGAGTATAGGATAGGATAGAGGATAGGATATGATACAGGATAGGATAGGATAGAGGATAGGATAGGATAGAGGATAGGATAGGAGAGAGGATAGGATAGGACAGAGGATAGGATAGGATAGAGGATAGGATAGGATAGAGGGTAGGATAGGATAGAGGATACGATATAGGATTTAATAGGATAGAGGATAGGATACGATAGAGGATACGATAGGATAGAGGATAGGATAGGATAGAGAATAGGATAGGATAGAGGATAGGATAGGATAGAGGATAGGATAGGATAGAGGATAGGATAGGATAGAGGATGGGATAGGATAGAGGATAATATAGTATAGAGGATAGGATAGGATAGAGGATAGGATAGGATAGAGGATAGGATAGGACAGAGAATAGGATATAGGATTGGATAGGATAGCGGATAGGATAGGATTGAGGATAGGATAGGATAGAGGATAGGATATGATAGAGGATAGGATATAGGATTGGATAGGATAGAGGATAGGATAGGATAGAGGATAGGATAGGATAGAGCATAGGATATGATAGACGATAGGATAGGATAGAGAATAGGATATAGGATTGGATAGGATAGAGGATAGAATAGGATAGAGGATAGGATAGGATAGAGGATAGGATATGATACAGGATAGGATAGGATAGAGGATAGGATAGGATAGAGGATAGAATAGGATACAGGATAGGATAGGATAGAGGATAGGATAGGATAGAGGATAGAATAGGATAGAGGATATTATAGGATAGAGGATAGGATATGATACAGGATAGGATAGGATAGAGGATAGGATAGGATAGAGGATAGGATAGGATAGAGGATAGGATAGGACAGAGGATAGGATAGGATAGAGGATAGGATAGGTTAGAGGATGGGATAGGATAGAGGATAATATAGGATAGAGGATAGGATAGGATAGAGGATAGGATAGGATAGAGGATAGGATAGAGGATAGGATAGAGGATAGGATAGGATAGAGGATAGGATAGGATAGAGGATAGGATAGGATAGATGACAGGATAGGATAGAGGATAGGATAGGATAGAGGATAGGATAGGATAGAGGATAGGATAGGATAGAGGATAGGATAGGATAGAGGATAGGATAGGATAGAGGATAGGATAGGATAGAGGATAGGATAGGATAGAGGATAGGATACGATAGAGGATAAGGATAGGATAGAGGATAGGATAGGATAGAGGATAGGATATGATAGAGGATAGGATAGGATAGAGGATAGGATAGGACAGAGAATAGGATATAGGATTGGATAGGATAGCGGATAGGATAGGATTGAGGATAGGATAGGATAGAGGATAGGATATGATAGAGGATAGGATATAGGATTGGATAGGATAGAGGATAGGATAGGATAGAGCATAGGATATGATAGACGATAGGATAGGATAGAGGATAGGATAGGATACAGGATAGTATAGGATAGAGGATACGATATAGGATTGGATAGGATGGAGGATAGGATACGATAGAGGATAGGATAGGATAGAGAATAGGAAATAGGATTGGATAGGATAGAGGATAGGATAGGATAGAGGATAGGATAGGATAGAGGATAGGATAGGACAGAGGATAGGATAGGATAGAGGATAGGATAGGTTAGAGGATGGGATAGGATAGAGGATAATATAGGATAGAGGATAGGATAGGATAGAGGATAGGATATGATACAGGATAGGATAGGATAGGATAGAGGATAGGATAGGATAGAGGATACGATATAGGATTTAATAGGTTAGAGGATAGGATACGATAGAGGATAGGATAGGATAGAGGATAGGATAGGATAGAGGATAGGATAGGATAGAGAATAGGATAGGATAGAGGATAGGATAGGATAGAGGATAGGATAGGACAGAGAATAGGATATAGGATTGGATAGGATAGCGGATAGGATAGGATTGAGGATAGGATAGGATAGAGGATAGGATATGATAGAGGATAGGATAGGATAGAGGATAGGATAGGATAGAGGATAGAATAGGATAGAGTATAGGATAGGATAGAGGATAGGATATGATACAGGATAGGATAGGATAGAGGATAGGATAGGATAGAGGATAGGATAGGAGAGAGGATAGGATAGGACAGAGGATAGGATAGGATAGAGGATAGGATAGGATAGAGGGTAGGATAGGATAGAGGATACGATATAGGATTTAATAGGATAGAGGATAGGATACGATAGAGGATACGATAGGATAGAGGATAGGATAGGATAGAGAATAGGATAGGATAGAGGATAGGATAGGATAGAGGATAGGATAGGATAGAGGATAGGATAGGATAGAGGATGGGATAGGATAGAGGATAATATAGTATAGAGGATAGGATAGGATAGAGGATAGGATAGGATAGAGGATAGGATAGGACAGAGAATAGGATATAGGATTGGATAGGATAGCGGATAGGATAGGATTGAGGATAGGATAGGATAGAGGATAGGATATGATAGAGGATAGGATATAGGATTGGATAGGATAGAGGATAGGATAGGATAGAGGATAGGATAGGATAGAGCATAGGATATGATAGACGATAGGATAGGATAGAGAATAGGATATAGGATTGGATAGGATAGAGGATAGAATAGGATAGAGGATAGGATAGGATAGAGGATAGGATATGATACAGGATAGGATAGGATAGAGGATAGGATAGGATAGAGGATAGAATAGGATACAGGATAGGATAGGATAGAGGATAGGATAGGATAGAGGATAGAATAGGATAGAGGATATTATAGGATAGAGGATAGGATATGATACAGGATAGGATAGGATAGAGGATAGGATAGGATAGAGGATAGGATAGGATAGAGGATAGGATAGGACAGAGGATAGGATAGGATAGAGGATAGGATAGGTTAGAGGATGGGATAGGATAGAGGATAATATAGGATAGAGGATAGGATAGGATAGAGGATAGGATAGGATAGAGGATAGGATACGATAGAGGATAAGGATAGGATAGAGGATAGGATAGGATAGAGGATAGGATAGGATAGAGGATAGGATAGGGTAGAGGATAGGATACGATAGAGGATAAGGATAGGATAGAGGATAGGATAGGATAGAGGATAGGATAGGATAGAGGATAGGATAGGATAGAGGGTTGTAACCGTGGGGACCAAGGGGATATGGGCTTAGCAGTGGTGACTCGGATCCACTGCTAGGTATACCACAGTGGTGGTGGTCATATCCCTAAAATCCTCTACGCTCCACCTCCTCGTGGTGGTCCCTGGGAACACACATAGTTGTGTGTTGCTAACGGAGCGAGGGGTATTCCGCGGGAAGTAGTTCCTTTGACGTGTGAGGCGATGCCGGCGGGATCTTCGGATCCTGGCAGGGCCTCCCTTGCCGGTAAGGCTCACACGGAGGGATGAAAACCGCGGTCGGTGTGTCCTGCGGGCAACGGCCGGGGAGGCCGCCGCAGGGCCCCAGACCGTAAACCGGTGGTCATGTTTTACCGGAACGGGGGGGCTTGCCTTAATCGGCTGGCTCTGCGAGGAGGATAAACCTCTATAAAAAAGTCTCCATCCCAAGCTGTCGGAAACGCGGTGAGGGGACTCTCCCGGAGCTCCGGGAGTGGGCGGGGGGATTTCACCCGCTCGTTAGCGTTTGAACACCTCGGGATACCTGCCGACCTCCCGTTGTAAATAGGCTTACCCGGGTAGTGGGGGCTCTGCCCGGGCGGACCTTTATTTCCCGCCATGCTCGTGGGAATACTATGGAGAATTTAAATTTAAATAAAAACGATGAGTTTAAGGAGGGGATACCACGCCCGGAAGTGGTCGAGTTGGGAGTGGAGGAGCCGAGGCCGTCGCCGGCCCCGGTTCCCCGGGATCTCAGGCCCCGGCCTGGGTGGAGCACTCCGGTGCTCGAGACGGAGGACGACCGCCTGTCGACCATCTCGCGTCTTTCGCGCGTTTCGCGCGTTTCGCGCGTGTCATCGAGCGGCGCGGGCGCGAAGCGCACCCGTTTGGGTTCGCCAGCCCCGTCAATCCGCCAGCGCGACAGGCAGGGTGACGTCCCGCCTCCGGACATTAGAGGCCTGCTCCCCGGAGAACTGACCGCCCGTATGGTGGAGCGGTCAGAGGAGGTCCGCGACCTTGCCGAGAGGTCCGGAAATCTTAAGGGAACTTTCCTTAAGGCTTTCCGGGAGGCCTCCGGCGAGATAAAGGCGTGCGCGCGGGAGCTAGACCGCAGGGGCGTCCAGGTTGGACACCCCTCCGTCAGCTCCTGCCTGCCGCCCGTCGCGGACTCCGGGGACAGCGATCTCCGCGCGAGGAACGCGGCGCTGGAGAGGGAGCTCCGCGAGACCCGCGACACGTTGACCGCCATCAGGGGGGAACTGATGGCGGTCAAGCGGTTGCGGGACGCACCTCTCCGGCCGGCCGTCGGCAAGGGACCGGGGGACGCCGCATTGATCGAGGAGAATGCGGCGCTCGGCAGAGAGTTAAGGGAGACCCGCGATTCGCTCGAGGCCATCAGGGGAGAGCTGGTGGCCTTGAAGCGGTTGCGGGATGAACCTCCCCTGCCGCCCCCCGGCGTGAGGGAGGAGGCTGCGGGGCCCGCATCGGACCTGATGGCCCAGATGCGGGCACTTATGGAGGCGGGGCTGAGCTCCATCCGCCAGGAGATGCGGGTGGAGCTCAGGCGTGCGATTGCGGCCGTTGCCCCGGCCGCGGGAGCACGCAAGCCCCCCCTACCGCAGCCTTCCCCGCCCGCGAAACAGCCGACGCCGGCTCCGGGGCCTGCGCCGCCTAAGCCGGCCCCTATCCCAGGGGAGGGAGGGGCCGGTAAGAAGAGAAAAAAGAAGAAGAAGAAGAAGAAAAAGACGAAGGAGGCCGAGGAGGCCAAGCCGGCGCCCCCACCGGCGCCGAAGCCGGACCCCCCTAAAGGGGAAACCTGGGCGCAGGTGTTGGGCCGGAGGGCCCTGGCGGCGGCCAAGGCTGCGGCTGCGGTGGCCAATGCGGCGGCCAAGGCACCGACATCGGCCACTAAGGCCAAGAAGGCCGCCGCCCCAACCTCAAAGGGCGGAAAGGCGACGGCCCGTGTGAAGGCTCCCCCCCGCTCGGCGGCGGTATCAGTCACCGTCCCGGAGGGGAGTAAGGCCTCGTACGAGGAGGCAATTAGGAGGGCCCGCCAGGGCGTCGATCTCGACGCCCTCGGCATTGGGGCCCTCCATTGGAAGAGGGCGGTAACCGGGGGCCTCATCATTGAGGTCCCTGGTGCCGATGGGGGCGCCAAAGCCGACGCTCTGGCCGCCAAAATGGCCGCCGTCCTGGGGGGTATGGACGTGAGGGTCTCCAGGCCTGTCAAGAAGGCGGAATTCCGCCTGACGGGCCTGGAGGTATCCGTGACCCCCCAGGAGGTAGTGGAGGCGGTTTGTAAGGCCGGGGGCTGCACCGCCGGGTCCGTAAGGGTGGGGGAGCTGAAGGCCCCGCCCAACGGACTCGGCACCATTTGGGTGCAGTGCCCGGCCGTGGCGGCCTTAGCCATTGAGAAGGCTAGTAAAGTACGCGTGGGGTGGTCCACCGCCCAGGTGGTGGTGCTGGCACCACGACCAATGCAGTGCTTCCGCTGCTTGGCCCTTGGCCATGTCAGGCAGCGGTGCACTGCAGAGGTCGACCGCAGCGGTCACTGTTACCGCTGCGGGGATGCCAGCCACCGGGCGGTGGATTGCAAGGCACCACCCCACTGCGTGGTGTGTGCTGCGGCCGGCCGACCGGCGGGTCACAAGGCGGGGAGCAAGTCGTGCTCCCCGCCCCCAAAGGCCAACAGGAGAGTAAAAGAGGTGGGCGGTGTGGCGCCCCCCCAAACACCGGCAACACCGGCGACGAAGACGGCCACTCCCCCAACCGAAAAGCAGGGGGAGGGTATGGAGGTGGAGGTGGCCCCTGGCGGGTCGGGGGAGTCATCCCCCCCGACACCCGCGCAGGGCGCTGGAGAGGGGACTAGCGCGGGGACCCAATAATGGCCCACACTCCGCGTCGGTCCCCTCTACCGGTTCTCCAGGCCAACCTCAACCACTGCCGCCGGGCCCAGGACCTGATGATCCAATGCCTGGCGGAGTGGGGGGTTGGCCTGGCCGTCGCCACGGAGCCGTACAGGGTCCCGGACCATCCACACTGGTCCGGTGACCTTGACGGCTCCGTGGCGATGTGGTGGGATCGCCATTCGGCGAGTGTACCCCCCTGCTCCGTGGTCGAACGGGGCAGGGGGATGATTTTAGTGAAGTGGGGAGGACTTCTGGTCGTGGGGTGCTACAACTCACCCAGCTGCGACTCCGCCGAACTCGGGTTGTTTTTGGACCGGCTGGGGCTGATGATAGCCCCATATATAGCCGGTCCGGTGTTGGTCCTGGGGGACCTCAATGCGAGGTCCACCACGTGGGGTAACCCCAGGACCAACACCCGAGGCGGAGTCCTAGAAGACTGGGCGGAGGGGATGGAGCTCCGGTTGATTAACCGGGGCTCCGTGCCTACGTGCGTGAGGTGGAACGGCTGGTCCATTGTGGACGTTACGTTTGCGACGGCCGCCGCCTCACGCCGTGTGTCCAATTGGCGGGTCCTTGATGGAGAGACCTTGTCGGACCACTGCTACGTCCTGATGGACGTGGCAGTGGTCTCGGACCCGCCGTTGGACACGCCCCTCCGACGTGGCACCCCTTCAGCGCCAAGATGGGCGCTGAAGCGACTAGACGGGGACCTGTTGAGGGCCGTGATTATCGGCTCCGCCTGGCCTTCGGCCAGGGAGCGCGGGGTGAATGAGGGGGCGGCCTGGATTCGGGACACGTTACAAATGATTTGTGACGTGGCGATGCCCCGGGTCCAGGCTCAGCCCCCGAGAAAGACCGTTTACTGGTGGTCGGGCGAGCTGGCCGAACTCCGTTGTTTGGCCGGCCGTGCCCGCCGCCAGTACACCCGCGCCCGTCGCCGCCATTTCCTGGGCGGCGACGCGGAGCCGAGGGTCGCCGAGCTGTACAGGGAGTACAGATCGGCGGCCGTGGCCCTCAAGCGAGCTATTGCCGCAGCTAAGGCCAGGGCCTGGGACGAGCTCCTGCTCACCCTCCGTGACGATCCGTGGGGACGCCCATATAAGGCGGTGCTTGGGAAGCTCCGCCCCCGGGCGTCCCCTGTCACGGAGAGGTTGGACCCGGAACTTCTGGGGCGTGTTATCGATACCCTCTTCCCCCTCGCGGAGGAGGGGAGGTGGGTACGCGCCCCAGGTCCGACCATGGGATGGTCGGACGAGTTCCGGGTCACCGGGCTGGAGCTTGACCGGGCCGTCCGGGAGCTCCGGGCCGGGGGCAAGAAGGCCCCTGGCCCCGAGGGGGTTCCCGGGAGCGTAATGGTCTTAGCCATAGAGGTCCTCGCCCCGGCGTTCAGGAGCGTCATGGACGCGAGCCTGCGCCGGGGAGTCTTCCCCACTGTTTGGAAGCAAGCGTGCCTGGTTCTCCTCCACAAGGAGGGGAAACCCGCAGAGTCTCCCTCTGCATACCGGCCGGTATGTTTACTCGACGAGGCGGGCAAGCTATTCGAAAGAATAATTGCCGCCCGCCTCGTCGAGCACCTGTCGCGGGGTGGTCCCGACCTGAGCGACAGCCAGTATGGATTCCGGAGGGGGCGCTCTACAATAGACGCATTAGAGCGTCTGCGCCTCCTCCGGGAAAGGGCTGTCGCTCGGGGCGGGGTGTTGATGGCTGTTTCGTTGGACATATCCAACGCTTTCAACACCCTGCCCTGGTCGGAGATAATGGGGGCCCTGGACCATTTCCAGGTGCCCCCTTATCTCCGGGAGGTGGTCGGCGACTATCTCCGCGACAGGGAGGTGGTGTTCACCGGCCGGTATGGCATGGTTTATACGAGGGAGACGCACCGCGGGGTTCCACAGGGGTCGGTCCTTGGGCCACTCCTGTGGAACCTAGCGTATGACGCGGTGCTGCGGGTTGTCCTCCCCCCGGATACGGGTGTCATCTGTTATGCAGATGACACCCTGGTTTATGCCGAGGGGGAGGACTGGAGGAGGACCAGGCACCTTGCTGAGGCCGCCCTGGACTGCGTGGTCGGGCGAATCCGCAGAATGGGTCTGACGGTGGCCGCCGCAAAGACCGAGGCGATCTGGTTATACGGATCGTCTCGGTCGCCGCGGCCACCCCGTGGTCGGGACCTGTGGATTCGCGTCGCTGAAACCTCCGTCGCGATCGGGCCCAGGATGAGGTACCTGGGCCTGATCATAGACGGCCGCTGGCGATTCGATGGACACTTCGAGCTCCTCGCCCCCCGACTAGAGAAGACGGCAGCCGCATTGGCGCGGCTGCTGCCGAATGTCGGGGGGCCGGATTTGAAAGTACGCCGCCTCTATGTGGAGGTGGTGCGGTCTATAGCCCTGTATGGGGCCCCCGTATGGCACCGCGCGCTCGAGGCCAGCACGCCTAGCCGCAAGCTCTTTGAAAGAGTGCGGCGGCGGCTGGCCTTGCGGGTCATACGGGGGTACCGCACCATCTCCACCGAGGCGGCGGGACTCCTCGCCGTGATTCCACCCTTCACTGTGGTGGCGGCGGAGCGGGCGAAGCTATACCACATCGCCCGCTCCTTCCGCCGCCCGCCGGGGGTGGAACTCACGCGCGAGGAGGAGGAGGAGCTCGAGGGCCAGAATCGCCAGGCCCGGACGGAAAGTTTATCGGAGTGGAGGGCGCTGCTAACGCCCTCCACACGTCCGATTGTCCGGGCCCTCCTGCCCATATTTTATATATGGTGCGGGAGGCGGGGAAGGTTGACCTTCCGCCTCACGCAGGTGCTCTCCGGCCACGGCTGTTTTGGAGAGTACCTGCACAGAATGGGGCGGGAGCCGACGGCGCAGTGCCACCACTGCGGCGAAGATGTCGACACGGCGCGGCACACTCTGGAGGAGTGCCCTGCTTGGGCCGGGCCGCGCCGTGTCCTGCGAGCCGCAGTGGGCGGGTGGGACCTCGCGCTGCCGACCGTGGTCGACCACATGGTCGACAGCGTGGGGTCGTGGAATGCGGTGGCCTCCTTCTGCGAGGAAGTTATCAAGCAGAAGGAGGCCGCCGAGCGGGCCCGGGAACGGGACCCGGGCTCCGCGAGGAGGGTGTGGGCGCGGGGACGACCCCCGCGCCGGCGTGTGCCCCCCACGAGGGGGGCGGTGAGGGATGGGAGGGCGCGGGGGTCTCCCCCGCGTCAACCATTGCCCCCGGGAGTGGGGGGCGGAGGGGGTTTGGCGCGGGGAGTATCCCCGCGCCCTGTTTCGCCCCCACCTGTGGGGGCGCTGAATTTGGGGGCCCGGGGTGCGAGCTGACCCGGGCCCCCGGGGGGAGTGTAGCTCCCCCCGTGATTGGCCGACACCCCCCGGGATAGTTTCCCGGTTAGTGGGGGGTGTCGGTCCCCCCCCCCCCCCGATAGGGGAGGGGGACCGTGGGGGGTTTTTGGGGAAAGGAAGGGTCGGGGCGTGCCGGATCGCGCCTCCGACGGCCCTTCCTTCCGGTGGCGGCGTCCTCTTGCTCTGGCCGGGGCTGGTTCCTTCGGGACACCGGCCCCGAGCGGGGTACGAGGACTCCGGGAGCTGTGGGTGGACCGAGCTGGGGCTCGGGAAGCCCAATCCGAAGGCTCCAGGGATGGGGACACCGGGCGGGTCCCTCCGCCCGGGGTCTTATAGCGTAGGCAGTGGGGGAGGCTAACCCCCTCCCCCGGGGTATGATGATAGCTGGGGGGTGTCCTGTTGAGTACTCGCGTGATCCAGGCACCTCCCGTGTAGCTTAGGTGGGCGTGAGGTTTTAGTGGGTAGTCTCCGGGGGCTCCGCCCCCCGGAGAGAATCCCACATAACCCCGGCTTCCCCCAGGGAGTCGGGGTATGTATAAAACATTTCCTCACGATAAAAAAAAAAAAAAAAAAAAAGGATAGGATAGGATAGAGGATAGGATAGGATAGAGGATAGGATAGGATAGAGGATAGGATAGGATAGAGGATAGGATAGGATAGAGGATAGGATAGGATAGAGGATAGGATACGATAGAGGATAAGGATAGGATAGAGGATAGGATAGGATAGAGGATAGGATATGATAGAGGATAGGATAGGATAGAGGATAGGATAGGACAGAGAATAGGATATAGGATTGGATAGGATAGCGGATAGGATAGGATTGAGGATAGGATAGGATAGAGGATAGGATATGATAGAGGATAGGATATAGGATTGGATAGGATAGAGGATAGGATAGGATAGAGGATAGGATAGGATAGAGCATAGGATATGATAGACGATAGGATAGGATAGAGGATAGGATAGGATACAGGATAGTATAGGATAGAGGATACGATATAGGATTGGATAGGATGGAGGATAGGATACGATAGAGGATAGGATAGGATAGAGAATAGGATATAGGATTGGATAGGATAGAGGATAGGATAGGATAGAGGATAGGATAGGATAGAGGATAGGATAGGACAGAGGATAGGATAGGATAGAGGATAGGATAGGTTAGAGGATGGGATAGGATAGAGGATAATATAGGATAGAGGATAGGATAGGATAGAGGATAGGATATGATACAGGATAGGATAGGATAGGATAGAGGATAGGATAGGATAGAGGATACGATATAGGATTTAATAGGTTAGAGGATAGGATACGATAGAGGATAGGATAGGATAGAGGATAGGATAGGATAGAGGATAGGATAGGATAGAGGATAGGATAGGATAGAGGATAGGATAGGATAGAGGATAGGATAGGATAGAGGATAGGATAGGATAGAGGATAGGATACGATAGAGGATAAGGATAGGATAGAGGATAGGATAGGATAGAGGATAGGATATGATAGAGGATAGGATAGGATAGAGGATAGGATAGGATAGAGAATAGGATAGGATAGAGGATAGGATAGGATAGAGGATAGGATAGGATAGAGGATAGGATAGGATAGAGGATAAGGATAGGATAGAGGATAGGATAGGATAGAGGATAGGATATGATAGAGGATAGGATAGGATAGAGGATAGGATAGGATAGAGGATAGGATAGGATAGAGGATAGGATATGATAGAGGATAGGATAGGATAGAGGATAGGATAGGATAGAGAATAGGATAGGATAGAGGATAGGATAGGATAGAGGATAGGATAGGATAGAGGATAGGATAGGATAGGATAGAGGATAATATAGGATAGAGGATAGGATAGGATAGGATAGAGGATAATATAGGATAGAGGATAGGATAGGATAGAGGATAGGATAGGATAGAGGATAGGATAGGATAGGATAGAGGATAATATAGGATAGAGGATAGGATAGGATAGGATAGAGGATAATATAGGATAGAGGATAGGATAGGATAGAGGATAGGATAGGATAGAGGATAGGATAGGATAGAGGATACGATATAGGATTTAATAGGATAGAGGATAGGATACGATAGAGGATACGATAGGATAGAGGATAGGATAGGATAGAGACTAGGATAGGATAGAGGATAGGATAGGATAGAGGATAGGATAGGATAGAGGATGGGATAGGATAGAGGATAATATAGGATAGAGGATAGGATAGGATAGAGGATAGGATAGGATTGAGGATAGGATAGGATAGAGGATAGGATATGATAGAGGATAGGATAGGATAGAGGATAGGATAGGATAGAGGATAGGATAGGATAGAGGATAGGATAGGATAGAGGATAGGATAGGATAGAGAATAGGATAGGATAGAGGATAGGATAGGATAGAGGATAGGTTATGATAGAGGATTGGATAGAGGATAGGATAGGATAGGATAGAGGATAATATAGGATAGAGGATAGGATAGGATAGAGGATAGGATAGGATAGAGGATAGGATAGGATAGAGGATAGGATAGGATAGAGGATAGGATAGGATAGAGGATAGGATAGGATAGAGGATAGGATAGGATAGAGTATAGGATAGGATAGAGGATAGGATAGGATAGAGGATAGGATAGGATAGAGGATAGGATAGGATAGAGGATACGATATAGGATTTAATAGGTTAGAGGATAGGATACGATAGACGATAGGATAGGATAGAGGATAGGATAGGATAGAGGATGGGATAGGATAGAGGATAGGATAGGATAGAGGATAGAATAGGATAGAGGAGAGGATAGGATAGAGGATAGGATATGATACAGGATAGGATAGGATAGAGGATAGGATAGGATAGAGGATAGGATAGGATACAGGATAGGATAGGATAGATGATAGGATATGATAGAGGATAGGATAGGATAGAGGATAGGATAGGATAGAGACTAGGATAGGATAGAGGATAGGATAGGATAGAGGATAGGATAGGATAGAGGATAGGATAGGATAGAGGATAGGATACGATAGAGGATAAGGATAGGATAGAGGATAGGTTAGGATAGAGGATAGGATATGATAGAGGATAGGATAGGATAGAGGATAGGATAGGATAGAGAATAGGATAGGATAGAGGATAGGATAGGATAGAGGATAGGATAGGATAGGATAGGATAGAGGATAGGATAGGATAAAGGATAGGATAGGATAGAGGATAGGATAGGATAGAGGATAGGATAGGATAGGATAGAGGATAATATAGGATAGAGACTAGGATAGGATAGAGGATAGGATAGGATAGAGGATAGGATAGGATAGAGGATAGGATAGGATAGAGAATAGGATAGGATAGAGGATAGGATAGGATAGAGGATAGGATAGGATAGAGGATACGATATAGGATTTAATAGGTTAGAGGATAGGATACGATAGAGGATAGGATAGGATAGAGGATAGGATAGGATAGAGGATGGGATAGGATAGAGGATAGGATAGGATAGAGGATAGAATAGGATAGAGGATAGGATAGGATAGAGAATAGGATAGGATAGAGGATAGGATAGGATAGAGGATAGGATAGGATAGAGGATACGATATAGGATTTAATAGGTTAGAGGATAGGATACGATAGAGGATAGGATAGGATAGAGGATAGGATAGGATAGAGGATGGGATAGGATAGAGGATAGGATAGGATAGAGGATAGAATAGGATAGAGGATAGGATAGGATAGAGGATAGGATATGATACAGGATAGGATAGGATAGAGGATAGGATAGGATAGAGGATAGGATAGGATACAGGATAGGATAGGATAGATGATAGGATATGATAGAGGATAGGATAGGATAGAGGATAGGATAGGATAGAGACTAGGATAGGATAGAGGATAGGATAGGATAGAGGATAGGATAGGATAGAGGATAGGATAGGATAGAGGATAGAATAGGATAGAGTATAGGATAGGAGAGGATAGGATATGATACAGGATAGGATAGGATAGAGGATAGGATAGGACAGAGGATAGGATAGGATAGAGGATAGGATAGGTTAGAGGATGGGATAGGATAGAGGATAATATAGGATAGAGGATAGGATAGGATAGAGGATAGGATAGGATAGAGGATAGGATAGAGGATAGGATAGAGGATAGGATAGGATAGAGGATAGGATAGGATAGAGGATAGGATAGGATAGAGGACAGGATAGGATAGAGGATAGGATAGGATAGAGGATAGGATAGGATAGAGGATAGGATAGGATAGAGGATAGGATAGGATAGAGGATAGGATAGAGGATAGGATAGGATAGAGGATAGGATAGGATAGAGGATAGGATAGGATAGAGGATAGGATACGATAGAGGATAAGGATAGGATAGAGGATAGGATAGGATAGAGGATAGGATATGATAGAGGATAGGATAGGATAGAGGATAGGATAGGACAGAGAATAGGATATAGGATTGGATAGGATAGCGGATAGGATAGGATTGAGGATAGGATAGGATAGAGGATAGGATATGATAGAGGATAGGATATAGGATTGGATAGGATAGAGGATAGGATAGGATAGAGGATAGGATAGGATAGAGCATAGGATATGATAGACGATAGGATAGGATAGAGGATAGGATAGGATACAGGATAGGATAGGATAGAGGATACGATATAGGATTGGATAGGATGGAGGATAGGATACGATAGAGGATACGATAGGATAGAGGATAGGATAGGATAGAGAACAGGATAGGATAGAGGATAGGATAGGATAGAGGATACGATAGGATAGAGGATAGGATAGGATAGGATAGAGGATAATATAGGATAGAGGATAGGATAGGATAGAGGATAGGATAGGATAGAGGATAGGATAGGATACAGGATAGGATAGGATAGAGGATAGGATATGAATGAGGATAGAATAGGATAGAGTATAGGATAGGATAGAGGATAGGATATGATACAGGATAGGATAGGATAGAGGATAGGATAGGATAGAGGATAGGATAGGAGAGAGGATAGGATAGGACAGAGGATAGGATAGGATAGAGGATAGGATAGGATAGAGGGTAGGATAGGATAGAGGATAGGATAGGAGAGAGGATAGGATAGGACAGAGGATAGGATAGGATAGAGGATAGGATAGGATAGAGGGTAGGATAGGATAGAGGATAGGATAGGATAGAGGATAGGATAGGATAGAGGATAGGATAGGATAGAGGATAGAATAGGATAGAGTATAGGATAGGATAGAGGATAGGATATGATACAGGATAGGATAGGATAGAGGATAGGATAGGATAGAGGATAGGATAGGAGAGAGGATAGGATAGGACAGAGGATAGGATAGGATAGAGGATAGGATAGGATAGAGGGTAGGATAGGATAGAGGATACGATATAGGATTTAATAGGATAGAGGATAGGATACGATAGAGGATACGATAGGATAGAGGATAGGATAGGATAGAGAATAGGATAGGATAGAGGATAGGATAGGATAGAGGATAGGATAGGATAGAGGATAGGATAGGATAGAGGATGGGATAGGATAGAGGATAATATAGGATAGAGGATAGGATAGGATAGAGGATAGGATAGGATAGAGGATAGGATAGGACAGAGAATAGGATATAGGATTGGATAGGATAGCGGATAGGATAGGATTGAGGATAGGATAGGATAGAGGATAGGATATGATAGAGGATAGGATATAGGATTGGATAGGATAGAGGATAGGATAGGATAGAGGATAGGATAGGATAGAGCATAGGATATGATAGACGATAGGATAGGATAGAGAATAGGATATAGGATTGGATAGGATAGAGGATAGAATAGGATAGAGGATAGGATAGGATAGAGGATAGGATAGGATAGAGGATAGAATAGGATAGAGGATAGGATAGGATAGAGGATAGGATATGATACAGGATAGGATAGGATAGAGGATAGGATAGGATAGAGGATAGGATAGGATACAGGATAGGATAGGATAGATGATAGGATATGATAGAGGATAGGATATGATACAGGATAGGATAGGATAGAGGATAGGATAGGATAGAGGATAATATAGGATAGAGGATAGGATAGGATAGGATAGAGGATAATATAGGATAGAGGATAGGATAGGATAGAGGATAGGATAGGATAGAGGATAGGATAGGATAGGATAGAGGATAATATAGGATAGAGGATAGGATAGGATAGGATAGAGGATAATATAGGATAGAGGATAGGATAGGATAGAGGATAGGATAGGATAGAGGATAGGATAGGATAGAGGATACGATATAGGATTTAATAGGATAGAGGATAGGATACGATAGAGGATACGATAGGATAGAGGATAGGATAGGATAGAGACTAGGATAGGATAGAGGATAGGATAGGATAGAGGATAGGATAGGATAGAGGATGGGATAGGATAGAGGATAATATAGGATAGAGGATAGGATAGGATAGAGGATAGGATAGGATTGAGGATAGGATAGGATAGAGGATAGGATATGATAGAGGATAGGATAGGATAGAGGATAGGATAGGATAGAGGATAGGATAGGATAGAGGATAGGATAGGATAGAGGATAGGATAGGATAGAGAATAGGATAGGATAGAGGATAGGATAGGATAGAGGATAGGTTATGATAGAGGATTGGATAGAGGATAGGATAGGATAGGATAGAGGATAATATAGGATAGAGGATAGGATAGGATAGAGG
This sequence comes from Halictus rubicundus, assembly GCF_050948215.1. NCBI lineage: Eukaryota > Metazoa > Arthropoda > Insecta > Hymenoptera > Halictidae > Halictus > Halictus rubicundus. The sequence goes on along the minus strand of NW_027489121.1, from coordinate 44,356 downwards.
ATAGGATAGGATAGAGGATAGGATAGGATAGAGGATAGGATAGGATAGAGGATAGGATAGGATAGAGGATAGGATAGGATAGAGGATAGGATAGGATAGAGTATAGGATAGGATAGAGGATAGGATAGGATAGAGGATAGGATAGGATAGAGGATAGGATAGGATAGAGGATACGATATAGGATTTAATAGGTTAGAGGATAGGATACGATAGACGATAGGATAGGATAGAGGATAGGATAGGATAGAGGATGGGATAGGATAGAGGATAGGATAGGATAGAGGATAGAATAGGATAGAGGAGAGGATAGGATAGAGGATAGGATATGATACAGGATAGGATAGGATAGAGGATAGGATAGGATAGAGGATAGGATAGGATACAGGATAGGATAGGATAGATGATAGGATATGATAGAGGATAGGATAGGATAGAGGATAGGATAGGATAGAGACTAGGATAGGATAGAGGATAGGATAGGATAGAGGATAGGATAGGATAGAGGATAGGATAGGATAGAGGATAGGATACGATAGAGGATAAGGATAGGATAGAGGATAGGTTAGGATAGAGGATAGGATATGATAGAGGATAGGATAGGATAGAGGATAGGATAGGATAGAGAATAGGATAGGATAGAGGATAGGATAGGATAGAGGATAGGATAGGATAGGATAGGATAGAGGATAGGATAGGATAAAGGATAGGATAGGATAGAGGATAGGATAGGATAGAGGATAGGATAGGATAGGATAGAGGATAATATAGGATAGAGACTAGGATAGGATAGAGGATAGGATAGGATAGAGGATAGGATAGGATAGAGGATAGGATAGGATAGAGAATAGGATAGGATAGAGGATAGGATAGGATAGAGGATAGGATAGGATAGAGGATACGATATAGGATTTAATAGGTTAGAGGATAGGATACGATAGAGGATAGGATAGGATAGAGGATAGGATAGGATAGAGGATGGGATAGGATAGAGGATAGGATAGGATAGAGGATAGAATAGGATAGAGGATAGGATAGGATAGAGAATAGGATAGGATAGAGGATAGGATAGGATAGAGGATAGGATAGGATAGAGGATACGATATAGGATTTAATAGGTTAGAGGATAGGATACGATAGAGGATAGGATAGGATAGAGGATAGGATAGGATAGAGGATGGGATAGGATAGAGGATAGGATAGGATAGAGGATAGAATAGGATAGAGGATAGGATAGGATAGAGGATAGGATATGATACAGGATAGGATAGGATAGAGGATAGGATAGGATAGAGGATAGGATAGGATACAGGATAGGATAGGATAGATGATAGGATATGATAGAGGATAGGATAGGATAGAGGATAGGATAGGATAGAGACTAGGATAGGATAGAGGATAGGATAGGATAGAGGATAGGATAGGATAGAGGATAGGATAGGATAGAGGATAGAATAGGATAGAGTATAGGATAGGAGAGGATAGGATATGATACAGGATAGGATAGGATAGAGGATAGGATAGGACAGAGGATAGGATAGGATAGAGGATAGGATAGGTTAGAGGATGGGATAGGATAGAGGATAATATAGGATAGAGGATAGGATAGGATAGAGGATAGGATAGGATAGAGGATAGGATAGAGGATAGGATAGAGGATAGGATAGGATAGAGGATAGGATAGGATAGAGGATAGGATAGGATAGAGGACAGGATAGGATAGAGGATAGGATAGGATAGAGGATAGGATAGGATAGAGGATAGGATAGGATAGAGGATAGGATAGGATAGAGGATAGGATAGAGGATAGGATAGGATAGAGGATAGGATAGGATAGAGGATAGGATAGGATAGAGGATAGGATACGATAGAGGATAAGGATAGGATAGAGGATAGGATAGGATAGAGGATAGGATATGATAGAGGATAGGATAGGATAGAGGATAGGATAGGACAGAGAATAGGATATAGGATTGGATAGGATAGCGGATAGGATAGGATTGAGGATAGGATAGGATAGAGGATAGGATATGATAGAGGATAGGATATAGGATTGGATAGGATAGAGGATAGGATAGGATAGAGGATAGGATAGGATAGAGCATAGGATATGATAGACGATAGGATAGGATAGAGGATAGGATAGGATACAGGATAGGATAGGATAGAGGATACGATATAGGATTGGATAGGATGGAGGATAGGATACGATAGAGGATACGATAGGATAGAGGATAGGATAGGATAGAGAACAGGATAGGATAGAGGATAGGATAGGATAGAGGATACGATAGGATAGAGGATAGGATAGGATAGGATAGAGGATAATATAGGATAGAGGATAGGATAGGATAGAGGATAGGATAGGATAGAGGATAGGATAGGATACAGGATAGGATAGGATAGAGGATAGGATATGAATGAGGATAGAATAGGATAGAGTATAGGATAGGATAGAGGATAGGATATGATACAGGATAGGATAGGATAGAGGATAGGATAGGATAGAGGATAGGATAGGAGAGAGGATAGGATAGGACAGAGGATAGGATAGGATAGAGGATAGGATAGGATAGAGGGTAGGATAGGATAGAGGATAGGATAGGAGAGAGGATAGGATAGGACAGAGGATAGGATAGGATAGAGGATAGGATAGGATAGAGGGTAGGATAGGATAGAGGATAGGATAGGATAGAGGATAGGATAGGATAGAGGATAGGATAGGATAGAGGATAGAATAGGATAGAGTATAGGATAGGATAGAGGATAGGATATGATACAGGATAGGATAGGATAGAGGATAGGATAGGATAGAGGATAGGATAGGAGAGAGGATAGGATAGGACAGAGGATAGGATAGGATAGAGGATAGGATAGGATAGAGGGTAGGATAGGATAGAGGATACGATATAGGATTTAATAGGATAGAGGATAGGATACGATAGAGGATACGATAGGATAGAGGATAGGATAGGATAGAGAATAGGATAGGATAGAGGATAGGATAGGATAGAGGATAGGATAGGATAGAGGATAGGATAGGATAGAGGATGGGATAGGATAGAGGATAATATAGGATAGAGGATAGGATAGGATAGAGGATAGGATAGGATAGAGGATAGGATAGGACAGAGAATAGGATATAGGATTGGATAGGATAGCGGATAGGATAGGATTGAGGATAGGATAGGATAGAGGATAGGATATGATAGAGGATAGGATATAGGATTGGATAGGATAGAGGATAGGATAGGATAGAGGATAGGATAGGATAGAGCATAGGATATGATAGACGATAGGATAGGATAGAGAATAGGATATAGGATTGGATAGGATAGAGGATAGAATAGGATAGAGGATAGGATAGGATAGAGGATAGGATAGGATAGAGGATAGAATAGGATAGAGGATAGGATAGGATAGAGGATAGGATATGATACAGGATAGGATAGGATAGAGGATAGGATAGGATAGAGGATAGGATAGGATACAGGATAGGATAGGATAGATGATAGGATATGATAGAGGATAGGATAGGATAGAGGATAGGATAGGATAGAGACTAGGATAGGATAGAGGATAGGATAGGATAGAGGATAGGATAGGATAGAGGATAGGATAGGATAGAGGATAGAATAGGATAGAGTATAGGATAGGATAGAGGATACGATATAGGATTATTAGGATAGAGGATAGGATACGATAGAGGATACGATAGGATAGAGGATAGGATAGGATAGAGAATAGGATAGGATAGAGGATAGGATAGGATAGAGGATAGGATAGGACAGAGAATAGGATATAGGATTGGATAGGATAGCGGATAGGATAGGATTGAGGATAGGATAGGATAGAGGATAGGATATGATAGAGGATAGGATAGGATAGAGGATAGGATAGGATAGAGGATAGAATAGGATAGAGTATAGGATAGGATAGAGGATAGGATATGATACAGGATAGGATAGGATAGAGGATAGGATAGGATAGAGGATAGGATAGGAGAGAGGATAGGATAGGACAGAGGATAGGATAGGATAGAGGATAGGATAGGATAGAGGGTAGGATAGGATAGAGGATACGATATAGGATTTAATAGGATAGAGGATAGGATACGATAGAGGATACGATAGGATAGAGGATAGGATAGGATAGAGAATAGGATAGGATAGAGGATAGGATAGGATAGAGGATAGGATAGGATAGAGGATAGGATAGGATAGAGGATGGGATAGGATAGAGGATAATATAGTATAGAGGATAGGATAGGATAGAGGATAGGATAGGATAGAGGATAGGATAGGACAGAGAATAGGATATAGGATTGGATAGGATAGCGGATAGGATAGGATTGAGGATAGGATAGGATAGAGGATAGGATATGATAGAGGATAGGATATAGGATTGGATAGGATAGAGGATAGGATAGGATAGAGGATAGGATAGGATAGAGCATAGGATATGATAGACGATAGGATAGGATAGAGAATAGGATATAGGATTGGATAGGATAGAGGATAGAATAGGATAGAGGATAGGATAGGATAGAGGATAGGATATGATACAGGATAGGATAGGATAGAGGATAGGATAGGATAGAGGATAGAATAGGATACAGGATAGGATAGGATAGAGGATAGGATAGGATAGAGGATAGAATAGGATAGAGGATATTATAGGATAGAGGATAGGATATGATACAGGATAGGATAGGATAGAGGATAGGATAGGATAGAGGATAGGATAGGATAGAGGATAGGATAGGACAGAGGATAGGATAGGATAGAGGATAGGATAGGTTAGAGGATGGGATAGGATAGAGGATAATATAGGATAGAGGATAGGATAGGATAGAGGATAGGATAGGATAGAGGATAGGATAGGATAGAGGATAGGATAGGATAGAGGATAGGATAGGATAGAGGACAGGATAGGATAGAGGATAGGATAGGATAGAGGATAGGATAGGATAGAGGATAGGATAGGATAGAGGATAGGATAGGATAGAGGATAGGATAGGATAGAGGATAGGATAGAGGATAGGATAGAGGATAGGATAGGATAGAGGATAGGATAGGATAGAGGATAGGATAGGATAGAGGACAGGATAGGATAGAGGATAGGATAGGATAGAGGATAGGATAGGATAGAGGATAGGATAGGATAGAGGATAGGATAGGATAGAGGATAGGATAGGATAGAGGATAGGATAGGATAGAGGATAGGATAGGATAGAGGATAGGATACGATAGAGGATAAGGATAGGATAGAGGATAGGATAGGATAGAGGATAGGATATGATAGAGGATAGGATAGGATAGAGGATAGGATAGGACAGAGAATAGGATATAGGATTGGATAGGATAGCGGATAGGATAGGATTGAGGATAGGATAGGATAGAGGATAGGATATGATAGAGGATAGGATATAGGATTGGATAGGATAGAGGATAGGATAGGATAGAGGATAGGATAGGATAGAGCATAGGATATGATAGACGATAGGATAGGATAGAGGATAGGATAGGATACAGGATAGGATAGGATAGAGGATACGATATAGGATTGGATAGGATGGAGGATAGGATACGATAGAGGATAGGATAGGATAGAGAATAGGATATAGGATTGGATAGGATAGAGGATAGGATAGGATAGAGGATAGGATAGGATAGAGGATAGGATAGGACAGAGGATAGGATAGGATAGAGGATAGGATAGGTTAGAGGATGGGATAGGATAGAGGATAATATAGGATAGAGGATAGGATATGATACAGGATAGGATAGGATAGGATAGAGGATAGGATAGGATAGAGGATACGATATAGGATTTAATAGGTTAGAGGATAGGATACGATAGAGGATAGGATAGGATAGAGGATAGGATAGGATAGAGGATAGGATAGGATAGAGGATAGGATAGGATAGAGGATAGGATAGGATAGAGGATAGGATAGGATAGAGGATAGGATAGGATAGAGGATAGGATAGGATAGAGGATACGATATAGGATTTAATAGGTTAGAGGATAGGATACGATAGACGATAGGATAGGATAGAGGATAGGATAGGATAGAGGATGGGATAGGATAGAGGATAGGATAGGATAGAGGATAGGATATGATACAGGATAGGATATAGGATTTAATAGGTTAGAGGATAGGATACGATAGACGATAGGATAGGATAGAGGATAGGATAGGATAGAGGATGGGATAGGATAGAGGATAGGATAGGATAGAGGATAGAATAGGATAGAGGATAGGATAGGATAGAGGATAGGATATGATACAGGATAGGATAGGATAGAGGATAGGATAGGATAGAGGATGGGATAGGATAGAGGATAGGATAGGATAGAGAATAGGATAGGATAGAGGATAGGATAGGATAGAGGATAGGTTAGGATAGAGGATTGGATAGAGGATAGGATAGGATAGGATAGAGGATAATATAGGATAGAGGATAGGATAGGATAGAGGATAGGATAGGATAGAGGATAGGATAGGATAGAGGATAGGATAGGATAGAGGATAGGATAGGATAGAGGATAGGATAGGATAGGATAGAGGATAATATAGGATAGAGGATAGGATAGGATAGGATAGAGGATAATATAGGATAGAGGATAGGATAGGATAGAGGATAGGATAGGATAGAGGATAGGATAGGATAGAGGATACGATATAGGATTTAATAGGATAGAGAATAGGATAGGATAGAGGATAGGATAGGATAGAGGATAGGATAGGATAGAGGATAGGATAGGATAGGATAGAGGATAATATAGGATAGAGGATAGGATAGGATAGGATAGAGGATAATATAGGATAGAGGATAGGATAGGATAGAGGATAGGATAGGATAGAGGATAGGATAGGATAGAGGATACGATATAGGATTTAATAGGATAGAGGATAGGATACGATAGAGGATACGATAGGATAGAGGATAGGATAGGATAGAGACTAGGATAGGATAGAGGATAGGATAGGATAGAGGATAGGATAGGATAGAGGATAGGATAGGATAGAGGATGGGATAGGATAGAGGATAATATAGGATAGAGGATAGGATAGGATAGAGGATAGGATAGGATTGAGGATAGGATAGGATAGAGGATAGGATATGATAGAGGATAGGATAGGATAGAGGATAGGATAGGATAGAGGATAGGATAGGATAGAGGATAGGATAGGATAGAGGATAGGATAGGATAGAGAATAGGATAGGATAGAGGATAGGATAGGATAGAGGATAGGATAGGATAGAGGATAGGATAGGATAGGATAGAGGATAATATAGGATAGAGGATAGGATAGGATAGGATAGAGGATAATATAGGATAGAGGATAGGATAGGATAGAGGATAGGATAGGATAGAGGATAGGATAGGATAGAGGATACGATATAGGATTTAATAGGATAGAGAATAGGATAGGATAGAGGATAGGATAGGATAGAGGATAGGATAGGATAGAGGATAGGATAGGATAGGATAGAGGATAATATAGGATAGAGGATAGGATAGGATAGGATAGAGGATAATATAGGATAGAGGATAGGATAGGATAGAGGATAGGATAGGATAGAGGATAGGATAGGATAGAGGATACGATATAGGATTTAATAGGATAGAGGATAGGATACGATAGAGGATACGATAGGATAGAGGATAGGATAGGATAGAGACTAGGATAGGATAGAGGATAGGATAGGATAGAGGATAGGATAGGATAGAGGATAGGATAGGATAGAGGATGGGATAGGATAGAGGATAATATAGGATAGAGGATAGGATAGGATAGAGGATAGGATAGGATTGAGGATAGGATAGGATAGAGGATAGGATATGATAGAGGATAGGATAGGATAGAGGATAGGATAGGATAGAGGATAGGATAGGATAGAGGATAGGATAGGATAGAGGATAGGATAGGATAGAGAATAGGATAGGATAGAGGATGGGATAGGATAGAGGATAGGATAGGATAGAGGATAGAATAGGATAGAGGATAGGATAGGATAGAGGATAGGATATGATACAGGATAGGATAGGATAGAGGATAGGATAGGATAGAGGATAGGATAGGATACAGGATAGGATAGGATAGATGATAGGATATGATAGAGGATAGGATAGGATAGAGGATAGGATAGGATAGAGACTAGGATAGGATAGAGGATAGGATAGGATAGAGGATAGGATAGGATAGAGGATAGGATACGATAGAGGATAAGGATAGGATAGAGGATAGGATAGGATAGAGGATAGGATATGATAGAGGATAGGATAGGATAGAGGATAGGATAGGATAGAGAATAGGATAGGATAGAGGATAGGATAGGATAGAGGATAGGATAGGATAGGATAGGATAGAGGATAGGATAGGATAAAGGATAGGATAGGATAGAGGATAGGATAGGATAGAGGATAGGATAGGATAGGATAGAGGATAATATAGGATAGAGACTAGGATAGGATAGAGGATAGGATAGGATAGAGGATAGGATAGGATAGAGGATAGGATAGGATAGAGAATAGGATAGGATAGAGGATAGGATAGGATAGAGGATAGGATAGGATAGAGGATACGATATAGGATTTAATAGGTTAGAGGATAGGATACGATAGAGGATAGGATAGGATAGAGGATAGGATAGGATAGAGGATGGGATAGGATAGAGGATAGGATAGGATAGAGGATAGAATAGGATAGAGGATAGGATAGGATAGAGAATAGGATAGGATAGAGGATAGGATAGGATAGAGGATAGGATAGGATAGAGGATACGATATAGGATTTAATAGGTTAGAGGATAGGATACGATAGAGGATAGGATAGGATAGAGGATAGGATAGGATGGAGGATGGGATAGGATAGAGGATAGGATAGGATAGAGGATAGAATAGGATAGAGGATAGGATAGGATAGAGGATAGGATATGATACAGGATAGGATAGGATAGAGGATAGGATAGGATAGAGGATAGGATAGGATACAGGATAGGATAGGAGAGAGGATAGGATAGGACAGAGGATAGGATAGGATAGAGGATAGGATAGGATAGAGGGTAGGATAGGATAGAGGATACGATATATGATTTAATAGGATAGAGGATAGGATACGATAGAGGATACGATAGGATAGAGGATAGGATAGGATAGAGAATAGGATAGGATAGAGGATAGGATAGGATAGAGGATAGGATAGGATAGAGGATAGGATAGGATAGAGGATGGGATAGGATAGAGGATAATATAGTATAGAGGATAGGATAGGATAGAGGATAGGATAGGATAGAGGATAGGATAGGACAGAGAATAGGATATAGGATTGGATAGGATAGCGGATAGGATAGGATTGAGGATAGGATAGGATAGAGGATAGGATATGATAGAGGATAGGATATAGGATTGGATAGGATAGAGGATAGGATAGGATAGAGGATAGGATAGGATAGAGCATAGGATATGATAGACGATAGGATAGGATAGAGAATAGGATATAGGATTGGATAGGATAGAGGATAGAATAGGATAGAGGATAGGATAGGATAGAGGATAGGATATGATACAGGATAGGATAGGATAGAGGATAGGATAGGATAGAGGATAGAATAGGATACAGGATAGGATAGGATAGAGGATAGGATAGGATAGAGGATAGAATAGGATAGAGGATATTATAGGATAGAGGATAGGATATGATACAGGATAGGATAGGATAGAGGATAGGATAGGATAGAGGATAGGATAGGATAGAGGATAGGATAGGACAGAGGATAGGATAGGATAGAGGATAGGATAGGTTAGAGGATGGGATAGGATAGAGGATAATATAGGATAGAGGATAGGATAGGATAGAGGATAGGATAGGATAGAGGATAGGATAGGATAGAGGATAGGATAGGATAGAGGATAGGATAGGATAGAGGACAGGATAGGATAGAGGATAGGATAGGATAGAGGATAGGATAGGATAGAGGATAGGATAGGATAGAGGATAGGATAGGATAGAGGATAGGATAGGATAGAGGATAGGATAGAGGATAGGATAGAGGATAGGATAGGATAGAGGATAGGATAGGATAGAGGATAGGATAGGATAGAGGACAGGATAGGATAGAGGATAGGATAGGATAGAGGATAGGATAGGATAGAGGATAGGATAGGATAGAGGATAGGATAGGATAGAGGATAGGATAGGATAGAGGATAGGATAGGATAGAGGATAGGATAGGATAGAGGATAGGATACGATAGAGGATAAGGATAGGATAGAGGATAGGATAGGATAGAGGATAGGATATGATAGAGGATAGGATAGGATAGAGGATAGGATAGGACAGAGAATAGGATATAGGATTGGATAGGATAGCGGATAGGATAGGATTGAGGATAGGATAGGATAGAGGATAGGATATGATAGAGGATAGGATATAGGATTGGATAGGATAGAGGATAGGATAGGATAGAGGATAGGATAGGATAGAGCATAGGATATGATAGACGATAGGATAGGATAGAGGATAGGATAGGATACAGGATAGGATAGGATAGAGGATACGATATAGGATTGGATAGGATGGAGGATAGGATACGATAGAGGATAGGATAGGATAGAGAATAGGATATAGGATTGGATAGGATAGAGGATAGGATAGGATAGAGGATAGGATAGGATAGAGGATAGGATAGGACAGAGGATAGGATAGGATAGAGGATAGGATAGGTTAGAGGATGGGATAGGATAGAGGATAATATAGGATAGAGGATAGGATATGATACAGGATAGGATAGGATAGGATAGAGGATAGGATAGGATAGAGGATACGATATAGGATTTAATAGGTTAGAGGATAGGATACGATAGAGGATAGGATAGGATAGAGGATAGGATAGGATAGAGGATAGGATAGGATAGAGGATAGGATAGGATAGAGGATAGGATAGGATAGAGGATAGGATAGGATAGAGGATAGGATAGGATAGAGGATAGGATAGGATAGAGGATAGGATAGGATAGAGGATAGGATAGGATTGAGGATAGGATAGGATAGAGGATAGGATATGATAGAGGATAGGATAGGATAGAGGATAGGATAGGATAGAGGATAGGATAGGTTAGAGGATGGGATAGGATAGAGGATAGGATAGGATAGAGAATAGGATAGGATAGAGGATAGGATAGGATAGAGGATAGGATAGGATAGAGGATAGGATAGGATAGAGGATAGGATAGGATAGAGGATAGGATAGGATAGAGGATAGGATAGGATAGAGGATAGGATAGGATAGAGGACAGGATAGGATAGAGGATAGGATAGGATAGAGGATAGGATAGGATAGAGGATAGGATAGGATAGAGGATAGGATAGGATAGAGGATAGGATAGAGGATAGGATAGAGGATAGGATAGGATAGAGGATAGGATAGGATAGAGGATAGGATAGGATAGAGGACAGGATAGGATAGAGGATAGGATAGGATAGAGGATAGGATAGGATAGAGGATAGGATAGGATAGAGGATAGGATAGGATAGAGGATAGGATAGGATAGAGGATAGGATAGGATAGAGGATAGGATAGGATAGAGGATAGGATACGATAGAGGATAAGGATAGGATAGAGGATAGGATAGGATAGAGGATAGGATATGATAGAGGATAGGATAGGATAGAGGATAGGATAGGACAGAGAATAGGATATAGGATTGGATAGGATAGCGGATAGGATAGGATTGAGGATAGGATAGGATAGAGGATAGGATATGATAGAGGATAGGATATAGGATTGGATAGGATAGAGGATAGGATAGGATAGAGGATAGGATAGGATAGAGCATAGGATATGATAGACGATAGGATAGGATAGAGGATAGGATAGGATACAGGATAGGATAGGATAGAGGATACGATATAGGATTGGATAGGATGGAGGATAGGATACGATAGAGGATAGGATAGGATAGAGAATAGGATATAGGATTGGATAGGATAGAGGATAGGATAGGATAGAGGATAGGATAGGATAGAGGATAGGATAGGACAGAGGATAGGATAGGATAGAGGATAGGATAGGTTAGAGGATGGGATAGGATAGAGGATAATATAGGATAGAGGATAGGATATGATACAGGATAGGATAGGATAGGATAGAGGATAGGATAGGATAGAGGATACGATATAGGATTTAATAGGTTAGAGGATAGGATACGATAGAGGATAGGATAGGATAGAGGATAGGATAGGATAGAGGATAGGATAGGATAGAGGATAGGATAGGATAGAGGATAGGATAGGATAGAGGATAGGATAGGATAGAGGATAGGATAGGATAGAGGATAGGATAGGATAGAGGATAGGATAGGATAGAGGATAGGATAGGATAGAGGATAGGATAGGATAGAGGATAGGATACGATAGAGGATAGGATAGGATAGAGGATAGGATAGGATAGAGGATAGGATATGATAGAGGATAGGATAGGATAGAGGATAGGATAGGATAGAGAATAGGATAGGATAGAGGATGGGATAGGATAGAGGATAATATAGGATAGAGGATAGGATAGGATAGAGGATAGGATAGGATTGAGGATAGGATAGGATAGAGGATAGGATATGATAGAGGATAGGATAGGATAGAGGATAGGATAGGATAGAGGATAGGATAGGTTAGAGGATGGGATAGGATAGAGGATAGGATAGGATAGAGAATAGGATAGGATAGAGGATAGGATAGGATAGAGGATAGGTTAGGATAGAGGATTGGATAGAGGATAGGATAGGATAGGATAGAGGATAATATAGGATAGAGGATAGGATAGGATAGAGGATAGGATAGGATAGAGGATAGGATAGGATAGAGGATAGGATAGGATAGAGGATAGGATAGGATAGAGGATAGGATAGGATAGGATAGAGGATAATATAGGATAGAGGATAGGATAGGATAGGATAGAGGATAATATAGGATAGAGGATAGGATAGGATAGAGGATAGGATAGGATAGAGGATAGGATAGGATAGAGGATACGATATAGGATTTAATAGGATAGAGAATAGGATAGGATAGAGGATAGGATAGGATAGAGGATAGGATAGGATAGAGGATAGGATAGGATAGGATAGAGGATAATATAGGATAGAGGATAGGATAGGATAGGATAGAGGATAATATAGGATAGAGGATAGGATAGGATAGAGGATAGGATAGGATAGAGGATAGGATAGGATAGAGGATACGATATAGGATTTAATAGGATAGAGGATAGGATACGATAGAGGATACGATAGGATAGAGGATAGGATAGGATAGAGACTAGGATAGGATAGAGGATAGGATAGGATAGAGGATAGGATAGGATAGAGGATAGGATAGGATAGAGGATGGGATAGGATAGAGGATAATATAGGATAGAGGATAGGATAGGATAGAGGATAGGATAGGATTGAGGATAGGATAGGATAGAGGATAGGATATGATAGAGGATAGGATAGGATAGAGGATAGGATAGGATAGAGGATAGGATAGGATAGAGGATAGGATAGGATAGAGGATAGGATAGGATAGAGAATAGGATAGGATAGAGGATGGGATAGGATAGAGGATAGGATAGGATAGAGGATAGAATAGGATAGAGGATAGGATAGGATAGAGGATAGGATATGATACAGGATAGGATAGGATAGAGGATAGGATAGGATAGAGGATAGGATAGGATACAGGATAGGATAGGATAGATGATAGGATATGATAGAGGATAGGATAGGATAGAGGATAGGATAGGATAGAGACTAGGATAGGATAGAGGATAGGATAGGATAGAGGATAGGATAGGATAGAGGATAGGATAGGATAGAGGATAGGATACGATAGAGGATAAGGATAGGATAGAGGATAGGATAGGATAGAGGATAGGATATGATAGAGGATAGGATAGGATAGAGGATAGGATAGGATAGAGAATAGGATAGGATAGAGGATAGGATAGGATAGAGGATAGGATAGGATAGGATAGGATAGAGGATAGGATAGGATAAAGGATAGGATAGGATAGAGGATAGGATAGGATAGAGGATAGGATAGGATAGGATAGAGGATAATATAGGATAGAGACTAGGATTGGATAGAGGATAGGATAGGATAGAGGATAGGATAGGATAGAGGATAGGATAGGATAGAGAATAGGATAGGATAGAGGATAGGATAGGATAGAGGATAGGATAGGATAGAGGATACGATATAGGATTTAATAGGTTAGAGGATAGGATACGATAGAGGATAGGATAGGATAGAGGATAGGATAGGATAGAGGATGGGATAGGATAGAGGATAGGATAGGATAGAGGATAGAATAGGATAGAGGATAGGATAGGATAGAGAATAGGATAGGATAGAGGATAGGATAGGATAGAGGATAGGATAGGATAGAGGATACGATATAGGATTTAATAGGTTAGAGGATAGGATACGATAGAGGATAGGATAGGATAGAGGATAGGATAGGATAGAGGATGGGATAGGATAGAGGATAGGATAGGATAGAGGATAGAATAGGATAGAGGATAGGATAGGATAGAGGATAGGATATGATACAGGATAGGATAGGATAGAGGATAGGATAGGATAGAGGATAGGATAGGATACAGGATAGGATAGGATAGATGATAGGATATGATAGAGGATAGGATAGGATAGAGGATAGGATAGGATAGAGACTAGGATAGGATAGAGGATAGGATAGGATAGAGGATAGGATAGGATAGAGGATAGGATAGGATAGAGGATAGGATAGGATAGAGTATAGGATAGGAGAGGATAGGATATGATACAGGATAGGATAGGATAGAGGATAGGATATGATAGAGGATAGGATAGGATAGAGGATAGGATAGGATAGAGAATAGGATAGGATAGAGGATAGGATAGGATAGAGGATAGGATAGGATAGAGGATAGGATAGGATAGAGGATGGGATAGGATAGAGGATAGGATAGGATAGAGGATAGGATAGGATAGAGGATAGGATATGATAGAGGATAGGATAGGATAGAGGATAGGATAGGATAGAGGATAGGATAGGATAGAGGATAGGATAGGATAGAGGATAGGATAGGATAGAGGATAGAATAGGATAGAGGATAGGATAGGATAGAGGATAGGATAGGATAGAGGATGGGATAGGATAGAGGATAATATAGGATAGAGGATAGGATAGGATAGAGGATAGGATAGGATAGAGGATAGGATAGGACAGAGAATAGGATATAGGATTGGATAGGATAGCGGATAGGATAGGATTGAGGATAGGATAGGATAGAGGATAGGATATGATAGAGGATAGGATATAGGATTGGATTGGATAGAGGATAGGATAGGATAGAGGATAGGATAGGATAGAGCATAGGATATGATAGACGATAGGATAGGATAGAGGATAGGATAGGATAGAGGATAGGATAGGATAGAGGATACGATATAGGATTGGATAGGATGGAGGATAGGATACGATAGAGGATAGGATAGGATAGAGAATAGGATATAGGATTGGATAGGATAGAGGATAGAATAGGATAGAGGATAGGATAGGATAGAGGATAGATTATGATGCAGGATAGGATCTTATAGAGGATAGGACAGGATAGAGGATAGAATAGGATACAGGATAGGATAGGATAGAGGATAGGATATGATAGAGGATAGGATAGGATAGAGGATAGGATACGATAGAGGATAGGATAGGATAGAGGATAGGATAGAGGATAGGATAGGATAGAGGATAGGATAGGATAGAGGATAGGATAGGTTAGAGGATGGGATAGGATAGAGGATAATATAGGATAGAGGATAGGATAGGATAGAGGATAGGATATGATACAGGATAGGATAGGATAGGATAGAGGATAGGATAGGATAGAGGATACGATATAGGATTTAATAGGTTAGAGGATAGGATACGATAGAGGATAGGATAGGATAGAGGATAGGATAGGATAGAGGATAGGATAGGGTAGAGGACACGATATAGGATTTAATAGGATAGAGGATAGGATACGATAGAGGATACGATAGGATAGAGGATAGGATAGGATAGAGAATAGGATAGGATAGAGGATAGGATAGGATAGAGGATAGGATAGGATAGAGGATAGGATAGGATAGAGGATGGGATAGGATAGAGGATAATATAGGATAGAGGATAGGATACGATAGAGGATAGGATATGATAGAGGATAGGATATAGGATTGGATAGGATAGAGGATAGGATAGGTTAGAGGATAGGATAGGATAGAGCATAGGATATGATAGACGATAGGATAGGATAGAGGATAGGATAGGATAGAGGATAGGATAGGATAGAGGATACGATATAGGATTGGATAGGATGGAGGATAGGATACGATAGAGGATAGGATAGGATAGAGAATAGGATATAGGATTGGATAGGATAGAGGATAGAATAGGATAGAGGATAGGATAGGATAGAGAATAGGATATGATACAGGATAGGATAGGATATAGGATAGGATAGGATAGAGGATAGAATAGGATACAGGATAGGATAGGATAGAGGATATAATAGGATAGAGGATAGGATAGGACAGAGGATAGGATAGGATAGAGGATAGGATAGGATAGAGGATGGGATAGGATAGAGGATAATATAGGATAGAGGATAGGATAGGATAGAGGATAGGATAGGATAGAGGATAGGATAGGATAGAGGATAGGATAGGATAGAGGATAGGATAGGATAGAGGATAGGATAGGATAGAGGATAGGATAGCATAGAGGATAGGATAGGATAGAGGATAGGATAGGATAGAGGATAGGATAGGATAGAGGATAGGATAGGATAGAGGATAGGATAGGATAGAGGATAGGATAGGATAGAGGATAGGATAGGATAGAGAATAGGATAGGATAGAGGATAGGATAGGATAGAGGATAGGATAGGATAGAGGATGGGATAGGATAGAGGATAATATAGGATAGAGGATAGGATAGGATAGAGGATAGGATAGGATAGAGGATAGGATAGAGGGTAGGATAGAGGATAGGATAGGATAGAGGATAGGATAGGATAGAGGATAGGATAGGATAGAGGATAGGATAGGATAGAGGATAGGATAGGATAGAGGATAGGATAGGATAGAGGATAGGATAGGATAGAGGATAGGATAGGATAGAGGATAGGATAGGATAGAGGATAGGATAGGATAGAGGATAGGATACGATAGAGGATAAGGATAGGATAGAGGATAGGATAGGATAGAGGATAGGATATGATAGAGGATAGGATAGGATAGAGGATAGGATAGGATAGAGAATAGGATAGGATAGAGGATAGGATAGGATAGAGGATAGGATAGGATAGAGGATAGGATAGGATAGAGGATAAGGATAGGATAGAGGATAGGATAGGATAGAGGATAGGATATGATAGAGGATAGGATAGGATAGAGGATAGGATAGGATAGAGGATAGGATAGGATAGAGGATAGGATATGATAGAGGATAGGATAGGATAGAGGATAGGATAGGATAGAGAATAGGATAGGATAGAGGATAGGATAGGATAGAGGATAGGATAGGATAGAGGATAGGATAGGATAGGATAGAGGATAATATAGGATAGAGGATAGGATAGGATAGGATAGAGGATAATATAGGATAGAGGATAGGATAGGATAGAGGATAGGATAGGATAGAGGATAGGATAGGATAGAGGATACGATATAGGATTTAATAGGATAGAGGATAGGATACGATAGAGGATACGATAGGATAGAGGATAGGATAGGATAGAGAATAGGATAGGATAGAGGATAGGATAGGATAGAGGATACGATAGGATAGAGGATAGGATAGGATAGAGGATGGGATAGGATAGAGGATAATATAGGATAGAGGATAGGATAGGATAGAGGATAGGATAGGATTGAGGATAGGATAGGATAGAGGATAGGATATGATAGAGGATAGGATAGGATAGAGGATAGGATAGGATAGAGGATAGGATAGGATAGAGGATAGGATAGGATAGAGGATAGGATAGGATAGAGAATAGGATAGGATAGAGGATAGGATAGGATAGAGGATAGGTTAGGATAGAGGATTGGATAGAGGATAGGATAGGATAGGATAGAGGATAATATAGGATAGAGGATAGGATAGGATAGAGGATAGGATAGGATAGAGGATAGGATAGGATAGAGGATAGGATAGGATAGAGGATAGGATAGGATAGAGGATAGGATAGGATAGAGGATAGGATAGGATAGAGTATAGGATAGGATAGAGGATAGGATAGGATAGAGGATAGGATAGGATAGAGGATACGATATAGGATTTAATAGGTTAGAGGATAGGATACGATAGACGATAGGATAGGATAGAGGATAGGATAGGATAGAGGATGGGATAGGATAGAGGATAGGATAGGATAGAGGATAGAATAGGATAGAGGATAGGATAGGATAGAGGATAGGATATGATACAGGATAGGATAGGATAGAGGATAGGATAGGATAGAGGATAGGATAGGATACAGGATAGGATAGGATAGATGATAGGATATGATAGAGGATAGGATAGGATAGAGGATAGGATAGGATAGAGACTAGGATAGGATAGAGGATAGGATAGGATAGAGGATAGGATAGGATAGAGGATAGGATAGGATAGAGGATAGGATACGATAGAGGATAAGGATAGGATAGAGGATAGGATAGGATAGAGGATAGGATATGATAGAGGATAGGATAGGATAGAGGATAGGATAGGATAGAGAATAGGATAGGATAGAGGATAGGATAGGATAGAGGATAGGATAGGATAGGATAGAGGATAGGATAGGATAAAGGATAGGATAGGATAGAGGATAGGATAGGATAGAGGATAGGAAAGGATAGGATAGAGGATAATATAGGATAGAGACTAGGATAGGATAGAGGATAGGATAGGATAGAGGATAGGATAGGATAGAGGATAGGATAGGATAGAGAATAGGATAGGATAGAGGATAGGATAGGATAGAGGATACGATATAGGATTTAATAGGTTAGAGGATAGGATACGATAGAGGATAGGATAGGATAGAGGATAGGATAGGATAGAGGATGGGATAGGATAGAGGATAGGATAGTATAGAGGATAGAATAGGATAGAGGATAGGATAGGATAGAGAATAGGATAGGATAGAGGATAGGATAGGATAGAGGATAGGATAGGATAGAGGATACGATATAGGATTTAATAGGTTAGAGGATAGGATACGATAGAGGATAGGATAGGATAGAGAATAGGATAGGATAGAGGATGGGATAGGATAGAGGATAGGATAGGATAGAGGATAGAATAGGATAGAGGATAGGATAGGATAGAGGATAGGATATGATACAGGATAGGATAGGATAGAGGATAGGATAGGATAGAGGATAGGATAGGATACAGGATAGGATAGGATAGATGATAGGATATGATAGAGGATAGGATAGGATAGAGGATAGGATAGGATAGAGACTAGGATAGGATAGATGATAGGATAGGATAGAGGATAGGATAGGATAGAGGATAGGATAGGATAGAGGATAGAATAGGATAGAGTATAGGATAGGAGAGGATAGGATATGATACAGGATAGGATAGGATAGAGGATAGGATATGATAGAGGATAGGATAGGATAGAGGATAGGATAGGATAGAGAATAGGATAGGATAGAGGATAGGATAGGATAGAGGATAGGATAGGATAGAGGATAGGATAGGATAGAGGATGGGATAGGATAGAGGATAGGATAGGATAGAGGATAGGATATGATGCAGGATAGGATCTTATAGAGGATAGGACAGGATAGAGGATAGAATAGGATACAGGATAGGATAGGATAGAGGATAGGATATGATAGAGGATAGGATAGGATAGAGGATAGGATAGGATAGAGAATAGGATAGGATAGAGGATAGGATATGATAGAGGATAGGATAGGATAGAGGATAGGATAGGATAGAGGATGGGATAGGATAGAGGATAATATAGGATAGAGGATAATATAGGATAGAGGATAGGATAGGATAGAGGATAGGATAGGATAGAGGATAGGATAGGATAGGATAGAGGATAATATAGGATAGAGGATAGGATAGGATAGGATAGAGGATAATATAGGATAGAGGATAGGATAGGATAGAGGATAGGATAGGATAGAGGATAGGATAGGATAGAGGATACGATATAGGATTTAATAGGATAGAGGATAGGATACGATAGAGGATACGATAGGATAGAGGATAGGATAGGATAGAGAATAGGATAGGATAGAGGATAGGATAGGATAGAGGATACGATAGGATAGAGGATAGGATAGGATAGGATAGAGGATAGGATAGGATAGAGGATAGGATAGGATAGAGGATAGGATAGGATAGAGGATAGGATAGGATAGAGAATAGGATAGGATAGAGGATAGGATAGGATAGAGGATAGGTTAGGATAGAGGATAGGATAGGATAGAGGATAGGATAGGATAGAGGATAGGATAGGATAGAGGATAGGATAGGATAGAGGATAGAATAGGATAGAGGATAGGATAGGATAGAGGATAGGATAGGATAGAGGATGGGATAGGATAGAGGATAATATAGGATAGAGGATAGGATAGGATAGAGGATAGGATAGGATAGAGGATAGGATAGGACAGAGAATAGGATATAGGATTGGATAGGATAGCGGATAGGATAGGATTGAGGATAGGATAGGATAGAGGATAGGATATGATAGAGGATAGGATATAGGATTGGATAGGATAGAGGATAGGATAGGATAGAGGATAGGATAGGATAGAGCATAGGATATGATAGACGATAGGATAGGATAGAGGATAGGATAGGATAGAGGATAGGATAGGATAGAGGATACGATATAGGATTGGATAGGATGGAGGATAGGATACGATAGAGGATAGGATAGGATAGAGAATAGGATATAGGATTGGATAGGATAGAGGATAGAATAGGATAGAGGATAGGATAGGATAGAGGATAGGATATGATGCAGGATAGGATCTTATAGAGGATAGGACAGGATAGAGGATAGAATAGGATACAGGATAGGATAGGATAGAGGATAGGATATGATAGAGGATAGGACAGGATAGAGGATAGGATAGGATAGAGAATAGGATAGGATAGAGGATAGGATATGATAGAGGATAGGATAGGATAGAGGATAGGATAGGATAGAGGATGGGATAGGATAGAGGATAATATAGGATAGAGGATAGGATAGGATAGAGGATAGGATAGGACAGATGATAGGATAGGATAGAGGGTAGGATAGGATAGAGGATAGGATAGGATAGAGGATAGGATAGGATAGAGGATAGGATAGGATAGAGGATAAGGATAGGATAGAGGATAGGATAGGATAGAGGATAGGATATGATAGAGGATAGGCTAGGATAGAGGATAGGATAGGATAGAGGATAGGATAGGATAGAGGATAGGATATGATAGAGGATAGGATAGGATAGAGGATAGGATAGGATAGAGAATAGGATAGGATAGAGGATAGGATAGGATAGAGGATAGGATAGGATAGAGAATAGGATAGGATAGAGGATAGGATAGGATAGAGGATAGGATAGGATAGAGGATAGGATAGGATAGAGGATAAGGATAGGATAGAGGATAGGATAGGATAGAGGATAGGATATGATAGAGGATAGGATAGGATAGAGGATAGGATAGGATAGAGGATAGGATATGATAGAGCATAGGATAGGATACAGGATAGGATAGGATAGAGAATAGGATAGGATAGAGGATAGGATAGGATAGAGGATAGGATAGGATAGAGGATAGGATAGGATAGGATAGAGGATAATATAGGATAGAGGATAGGATAGGATAGGATAGAGGATAATATAGGATAGAGGATAGGATAGGATAGAGGATAGGATAGGATAGAGGATAGGATAGGATAGAGGATACGATATAGGATTTAATAGGATAGAGGATAGGATACGATAGAGGATACGATAGGATAGAGGATAGGATAGGATAGAGAATAGGATAGGATAGAGGATAGGATAGGATAGAGGATACGATAGGATAGAGGATAGGATAGGATAGGATAGAGGATAATATAGGATAGAGGATAGGATAGGATAGAGGATAGGATAGGATAGAGGATAGGATAGGATACAGGATAGGATAGGATAGAGGATAGGATATGAATGAGGATAGGATAGGATAGAGGATAGGATAGGATAGAGACTAGGATAGGATAGAGGATAGGATAGGATAGAGGATAGGATAGGATAGAGGATAGGATAGGATAGAGGATGGGATAGGATAGAGGATAATATAGGATAGAGGATAGGATAGGATAGAGGATAGGATAGGATTGAGGATAGGATAGGATAGAGGATAGGATATGATAGAGGATAGGATAGGATAGAGGATAGGATAGGATAGAGGATAGGATAGGATAGAGGATAGGATAGGATAGAGGATAGGATAGGATAGAGAATAGGATAGGATAGTGGATAGGATAGGATAGAGGATAGGTTAGGATAGAGGATTGGATAGAGGATAGGATAGGATAGGATAGAGGATAATATAGGATAGAGGATAGGATAGGATAGAGGATAGGATAGGATAGAGGATAGGATAGGATAGAGGATAGGATAGGATAGAGGATAGGATAGGATAGAGGATAGGATAGGATAGAGGATAGGATAGGATAGAGGATAGGATAGGATAGAGTATAGGATAGGATAGAGGATAGGATATGATACAGGATAGGATAGGATAGAGGATAGGATAGGATAGAGGATAGGATAGGATACAGGATAGGATAGGATAGATGATAGGATATGATAGAGGATAGGATAGGATAGAGGATAGGATAGGATAGAGACTAGGATAGGATAGAGGATAGGATAGGATAGAGGATAGGATAGGATAGAGGATAGGATAGGATAGAGGATAGGATACGATAGAGGATAAGGATAGGATAGAGGATAGGATATGATAGAGGATACGATATAGGATTTAATAGGTTAGAGGATAGGATACGATAGAGGATAGGATAGGATAGAGGATAGGATAGGATAGAGGATGGGATAGGATAGAGGATAGGATAGGATAGAGGATAGAATAGGATAGAGGATAGGATAGGATAGAGAATAGGATAGGATAGAGGATAGGATAGGATAGAGGATAGGATAGGATAGAGGATACGATATAGGATTTAATAGGTTAGAGGATAGGATACGATAGAGGATAGGATAGGATAGAGGATAGGATAGGATAGAGGATGGGATAGGATAGAGGATAGGATAGGATAGAGGATAGAATAGGATAGAGGATAGGATAGGATAGAGGATAGGATATGATACAGGATAGGATAGGATAGAGGATAGGATAGGATAGAGGATAGGATAGGATACAGGATAGGATAGGATAGATGATAGGATATGATAGAGGATAGGATAGGATAGAGGATAGGATAGGATAGAGACTAGGATAGGATAGATGATAGGATAGGATAGAGGATAGGATAGGATAGAGGATAGGATAGGATAGAGGATAGAATAGGATAGAGTATAGGATAGGAGAGGATAGGATATGATACAGGATAGGATAGGATAGAGGATAGGATATGATAGAGGATAGGATAGGATAGAGGATAGGATAGGATAGAGAATAGGATAGGATAGAGGATAGGATAGGATAGAGGATAGGATAGGATAGAGGATAGGATAGGATAGAGGATGGGATAGGATAGAGGATAGGATAGGATAGAGGATAGGATAGGATAGAGGATAGGATATGATAGAGGATAGGATAGGATAGAGGATAGGATAGGATAGAGGATAGGATAGGATAGAGGATAGGATAGGATAGAGGATAGGATAGGATAGAGGATAGAATAGGATAGAGGATAGGATAGGATAGTGGATAGGATAGGATAGAGGATAGGTTAGGATAGAGGATTGGATAGAGGATAGGATAGGATAGAGGATAGGATATGATAGAGGATAGGATAGGATAGAGGATAGGATAGGATAGAGGATAGGATAGGATAGAGGATAGGATAGGATAGAGGATAGGATAGGATAGAGGATAGGATAGGATAGAGGATAGGATAGGATAGAGAATAGGATAGGA
The DNA here is from genome assembly GCF_050948215.1 of Halictus rubicundus. Lineage (NCBI taxonomy): Eukaryota > Metazoa > Arthropoda > Insecta > Hymenoptera > Halictidae > Halictus > Halictus rubicundus. The sequence continues at coordinate 20,171 of NW_027489121.1, read as the reverse complement.
TAGTGGATAGGATAGGATAGAGGATAGGTTAGGATAGAGGATTGGATAGAGGATAGGATAGGATAGGATAGAGGATAATATAGGATAGAGGATAGGATAGGATAGAGGATAGGATAGGATAGAGGATAGGATAGGATAGAGGATAGGATAGGATAGAGGATAGGATAGGATAGAGGATAGGATAGGATAGAGGATAGGATAGGATAGAGGATAGGATAGGATAGAGTATAGGATAGGATAGAGGATAGGATATGATACAGGATAGGATAGGATAGAGGATAGGATAGGATAGAGGATAGGATAGGATACAGGATAGGATAGGATAGATGATAGGATATGATAGAGGATAGGATAGGATAGAGGATAGGATAGGATAGAGACTAGGATAGGATAGAGGATAGGATAGGATAGAGGATAGGATAGGATAGAGGATAGGATAGGATAGAGGATAGGATACGATAGAGGATAAGGATAGGATAGAGGATAGGATATGATAGAGGATACGATATAGGATTTAATAGGTTAGAGGATAGGATACGATAGAGGATAGGATAGGATAGAGGATAGGATAGGATAGAGGATGGGATAGGATAGAGGATAGGATAGGATAGAGGATAGAATAGGATAGAGGATAGGATAGGATAGAGAATAGGATAGGATAGAGGATAGGATAGGATAGAGGATAGGATAGGATAGAGGATACGATATAGGATTTAATAGGTTAGAGGATAGGATACGATAGAGGATAGGATAGGATAGAGGATAGGATAGGATAGAGGATGGGATAGGATAGAGGATAGGATAGGATAGAGGATAGAATAGGATAGAGGATAGGATAGGATAGAGGATAGGATATGATACAGGATAGGATAGGATAGAGGATAGGATAGGATAGAGGATAGGATAGGATACAGGATAGGATAGGATAGATGATAGGATATGATAGAGGATAGGATAGGATAGAGGATAGGATAGGATAGAGACTAGGATAGGATAGATGATAGGATAGGATAGAGGATAGGATAGGATAGAGGATAGGATAGGATAGAGGATAGAATAGGATAGAGTATAGGATAGGAGAGGATAGGATATGATACAGGATAGGATAGGATAGAGGATAGGATATGATAGAGGATAGGATAGGATAGAGGATAGGATAGGATAGAGAATAGGATAGGATAGAGGATAGGATAGGATAGAGGATAGGATAGGATAGAGGATAGGATAGGATAGAGGATGGGATAGGATAGAGGATAGGATAGGATAGAGGATAGGATAGGATAGAGGATAGGATATGATAGAGGATAGGATAGGATAGAGGATAGGATAGGATAGAGGATAGGATAGGATAGAGGATAGGATAGGATAGAGGATAGAATAGGATAGAGGATAGGATAGGATAGAGGATAGGATAGGATAGAGGATGGGATAGGATAGAGGATAATATAGGATAGAGGATAGGATAGGATAGAGGATAGGATAGGATAGAGGATAGGATAGGACAGAGAATAGGATATAGGATTGGATAGGATAGCGGATAGGATAGGATTGAGGATAGGATAGGATAGAGGATAGGATATAGGATTGGATAGGATAGAGGATAGGATAGGATAGAGGATAGGATAGGTTAGAGCATAGGATATGATAGACGATAGGATAGGATAGAGGATAGGATAGGATAGAGGATAGGATAGGATAGAGGATACGATATAGGATTGGATAGGATGGAGGATAGGATACGATAGAGGATAGGATAGGATAGAGAATAGGATATAGGATTGGATAGGATAGAGGATAGAATAGGATAGAGGATAGGATAGGATAGAGGATAGGATATGATGCAGGATAGGATCTTATAGAGGATAGGACAGGATAGAGGATAGAATAGGATACAGGATAGGATAGGATAGAGGATAGGATATGATAGAGGATAGGATAGGATAGAGGATAGGATAGGATAGAGAATAGGATAGGATAGAGGATAGGATATGATAGAGGATAGGATAGGATAGAGGATAGGATAGGATAGAGGATGGGATAGGATAGAGGATAATATAGGATAGAGGATAGGATAGGATAGAGGATAGGATAGGACAGATGATAGGATAGGATAGAGGATAGGATAGGATAGAGGATAGGATAGGATAGAGGATAGGATAGGATAGAGGATAGGATTGGATAGAGGATATGATAGGATAGAGGATGGGATAGGATAGAGGATAATATAGGATAGAGGATAGGATAGGATTGAGGATAGGATAGGATTGAGGATAGGATAGGATAGAGGATAGGATATGATAGAGGATAGGATAGGATAGAGGATAGGATAGGATAGAGGATAGGATAGGATTGAGGATAGGATAGGATAGAGGATAGGATATGATAGAGGATAGGATAGGATAGAGGATAGGATAGGATAGAGGATAGGATAGGATAGAGGATAGGATAGGATAGAGGATAGGATATAGGATTGGATAGGATAGCGGATAGGATAGGATTGAGGATAGGATAGGATAGAGGATAGGATATGATAGAGGATAGGGTATAGGATTGGATAGGATAGAGGATAGGATAGGATAGAGGATAGGATAGGATAGAGGATACGATATAGGATTGGATAGGATGGAGGATAGGATACGATAGAGGATAGGATAGGATAGAGAATAGGACATAGGATTGGATAGGATAGAGGATAGAATAGGATAGAGGATAGGATAGGATAGAGGATAGGATATGATGCAGGATAGGATAGGATAGAGGATAGGACAGGATAGAGGATAGAATAGGATACAGGATAGGATAGGATAGAGGATAGGATATGATAGAGGATAGGATAGGTTAGAGGATAGGATAGGATAGAGAATAGGATAGGATAGAGGATAGGATATGATAGAGCATAGGATAGGATAGAGGATAGGATAGGATAGAGGATGGGATAGGATAGAGGATAATATAGGATAGAGGATAGGATAGGATAGAGGATAGGATAGGATAGAGGATAGGATAGGATAGAGGATAGGATAGGATAGAGGATAGGATAGGACAGATGATAGGATAGGATAGAGGATAGGATAGGATAGAGGATAGGATAGGATAGAGTATAGGATAGGATAGAGGATAGGATTGGATAGAGGATAGGATACGATAGAGGATAGGATAGGATAGAGGATAGGATATGATAGAGGATAGGATAGGATAGAGGATAGGACAGGATAGAGGATAGGATAGGATAGAGGATGGGATAGGATAGAGGATAGAATAGGATAGAGGATAGGATAGGATAGAGACTAGGATAGGATAGAGGATAGGATAGGATAGAGGATAGGATAGGATAGAGGATATGATAGGATAGAGGATGGGATAGGATAGAGGATAATATAGGATAGAGGATAGGATAGGATAGAGGATAGGATAGGATTGAGGATAGGATAGGATAGAGGATAGGATATGATAGAGGATAGGATAGGATAGAGGATAGGATAGGATAGAGGATAGGATAGGATTGAGGATAGGATAGGATAGAGGATAGGATATGATAGAGGATAGGATAGGATAGAGGATAGGATAGGATAGAGGATAGGATAGGATACAGAATAGGATAGGATAGAGGATAGGATAGGATAGAGGATAGGATAGGATAGAGGATAGGATAGGATAGGATAGAGGATAATATAGGATAGAGGATAGGATAGGATAGAGGATAGGATAGGATAGAGGATAGGATAGGATAGAGGATAGGATAGGATAGAGGATAGGATAGGATAGAGGATAGGATAGGATAGAGGATAGGATAGGCTAGAGGATAGGATAGGACAGATGATAGGATAGGATAGAGGATAGGATAGGATAGAGGATAGGATAGGATAGAGGATAGGATATGATAGAGGATAGGATAGGATAGAGGATAGGATAGGATAGAGAATAGGATAGGATAGAGGATAGGATAGGATAGAGGATAGGATAGGATAGAGGATAGGATAGGATAGGATAGAGGATAATATAGGATAGAGGATAGGATAGGATAGGATAGAGGATAATATAGGATAGAGGATAGGATAGGATAGAGGATAGGATAGGATAGAGGATAGGATAGGATAGAGGATAGGATAGGATAGAGGATACGATATAGGATTTAATAGGATAGAGGATAGGATACGATAGAGGATACGATAGGATAGAGGATAGGATAGGATAGAGAATAGGATAGGATACAGGATAGGATAGGATAGAGGATACGATAGGATAGAGGATAGGATAGGATAGGATAGAGGATAATATAGGATAGAGGATAGGATAGGATAGAGGATAGGATAGGATAGAGGATAGGATAGGATACAGGATAGGATAGGATAGAGGATAGGATATGAATGAGGATAGGATAGGATAGAGGATAGGATAGGATAGAGACTAGGATAGGATAGAGGATAGGATAGGATAGAGGATAGGATAGGATAGAGGATAGGATAGGATAGAGGATGGGATAGGATAGAGGATAATATAGGATAGAGGATAGGATAGGATAGAGGATAGGATAGGATTGAGGATAGGATAGGATAGAGGATAGGATATGATAGAGGATAGGATAGGATAGAGGATAGGATAGGATAGAGGATAGGATAGGATAGAGGATAGGATAGGATAGAGGATAGGATAGGATAGAGAATAGGATAGGATAGAGGATAGGATAGGATAGAGGATAGGTTAGGATAGAGGATTGGATAGAGGATAGGATAGGATAGGATAGAGGATAATATAGGATAGAGGATAGGATAGGATAGAGGATAGGATAGGATAGAGGATAGGATAGGATAGAGGATAGGATAGGATAGAGGATAGGATAGGATAGAGGATAGGATAGGATAGAGGATAGGATAGGATAGAGTATAGGATAGGATAGAGGATAGGATAGGATAGAGGATAGGATAGGATAGAGGATAGGATAGGATAGAGGATACGATATAGGATTTAATAGGTTAGAGGATAGGATAGGATAGACGATAGGATAGGATAGAGGATAGGATAGGATAGAGGATGGGATAGGATAGAGGATAGGATAGGATAGAGGATAGAATAGGATAGAGGATAGGATAGGATAGAGGATAGGATATGATACAGGATAGGATAGGATAGAGGATAGGATAGGATAGAGGATAGGATAGGATACAGGATAGGATAGGATAGATGATAGGATATGATAGAGGATAGGATACGATAGAGGATAGGATAGGATAGAGGATAGGATAGAATAGAGGATAGGATAGGATAGGATAGAGGATAATATAGGATAGAGGATAGGATAGGATAGAGGATAGGATAGGATAGAGGATAGGATAGGATAGAGGATAGGATAGGATAGACGATAGGATAGGATAGAGGATAGGATAGGATAGATGATAGGATAGGATAGAGGATAGGATAGGACAGAGGATAGGATAGGATAGAGGATAGGATAGGATAGAGGATAGGATATGATAGAGGATAGGATAGAATAGAGGATAGGATACGATAGAGGATAGGATAGGATAGAGGATAGGATAGGATAGAGGATAGGATAGGATAGGATAGAGGATAATATAGGATAGAGACTAGGATAGGATAGAGGATAGGATAGGATAGAGGATAGGATAGGATAGAGGATAGGATAGGATAGAGAATAGGATAGGATAGAGGATAGGATAGGATAGAGGATAGGATAGGATAGAGGATACGATATAGGATTTAATAGGTTAGAGGATAGGATACGATAGAGGATAGGATAGGATAGAGGATAGGATAGGATAGAGGATGGGATAGGATAGAGGATAGGATAGGATAGAGGATAGAATAGGATAGAGGATAGGATAGGATAGAGAATAGGATAGGATAGAGGATAGGATAGGATAGAGGATAGGATAGGATAGAGGATACGATATAGGATTTAATAGGTTAGAGGATAGGATACGATAGAGGATAGGATAGGATAGAGGATAGGATAGGATAGAGGATGGGATAGGATAGAGGATAGGATAGGATAGAGGATAGAATAGGATAGAGGATAGGATAGGATAGAGGATAGGATATGATACAGGATAGGATAGGATAGAGGATAGGATAGGATAGAGGATAGGATAGGATACAGGATAGGATAGGATAGATGATAGGATATGATAGAGGATAGGATAGGATAGAGGATAGGATAGGATAGATGATAGGATATGATAGAGGATAGGATAGGATAGAGGATAGGATAGGATAGAGACTAGGATAGGATAGAGGATACGATAGGATAGAGGATAGGATAGGATAGAGGATAGGATAGGATAGAGGATAGGATAGGATACAGGATAGGATAGGATAGATGATAGGATATGATAGAGGATAGGATAGGATAGAGGATAGGATAGGATAGAGACTAGGATAGGATAGAGGATAGGATAGGATAGAGGATAGGATAGGATAGAGGATAGGATAGGATAGAGGATAGGATACGATAGAGGATAAGGATAGGATAGAGGATAGGATAGGATAGAGGATAGGATATGATAGAGGATAGGATAGGATAGAGGATAGGATAGGATAGAGAATAGGATAGGATAGAGGATAGGATAGGATAGAGGATAGGATAGGATAGGATAGAGGATAGGATAGGATAAAGGATAGGATAGGATAGAGGATAGGATAGGATAGAGGATAGGATAGGATAGGATAGAGGATAATATAGGATAGAGACTAGGATAGGATAGAGGATAGGATAGGATAGAGGATAGGATAGGATAGAGGATAGGATAGGATAGAGAATAGGATAGGATAGAGGATAGGATAGGATAGAGGATAGGATAGGATAGAGGATACGATATAGGATTTAATAGGTTAGAGGATAGGATACGATAGAGGATAGGATAGGATAGAGGATAGGATAGGATAGAGGATGGGATAGGATAGAGGATAGGATAGGATAGAGGATAGAATAGGATAGAGGATAGGATAGGATAGAGAATAGGATAGGGTAGAGGATAGGATAGGATAGAGGATAGGATAGGATAGAGGATACGATATAGGATTTAATAGGTTAGAGGATAGGATACGATAGAGGATAGGATAGGATAGAGGATAGGATAGGATAGAGGATGGGATAGGATAGAGGATAGGATAGGATAGAGGATAGAATAGGATAGAGGATAGGATAGGATAGAGGATAGGATATGATACAGGATAGGATAGGATAGAGGATAGGATAGGATAGAGGATAGGATAGGATACAGGATAGGATAGGATAGATGATAGGATATGATAGAGGATAGGATAGGATAGAGGATAGGATAGGATAGAGACTAGGATAGGATAGAGGATAGGATAGGATAGAGGATAGGATAGGATAGAGGATAGGATAGGATAGAGGATAGAATAGGATAGAGTATAGGATAGGAGAGGATAGGATATGATACAGGATAGGATAGGATAGAGGATAGGATATGATAGAGGATAGGATAGGATAGAGGATAGGATAGGATAGAGAATAGGATAGGATAGAGGATAGGATAGGATAGAGGATAGGATAGGATAGAGGATAGGATAGGATAGAGGATGGGATAGGATAGAGGATAGGATAGGATAGAGGATAGGATAGGATAGAGGATAGGATATGATAGAGGATAGGATAGGATAGAGGATAGGATAGGATAGAGGATAGGATAGGATAGAGGATAGGATAGGATAGAGGATAGGATAGGATAGAGGATAGAATAGGATAGAGGATAGGATAGGATAGAGGATAGGATAGGATAGAGGATGGGATAGGATAGAGGATAATATAGGATAGAGGATAGGATAGGATAGAGGATAGGATAGGATAGAGGATAGGATAGGACAGAGAATAGGATATAGGATTGGATAGGATAGCGGATAGGATAGGATTGAGGATAGGATAGGATAGAGGATAGGATATGATAGAGGATAGGATATAGGATTGGATAGGATAGAGGATAGGATAGGATAGAGGATAGGATAGGATAGAGCATAGGATATGATAGACGATAGGATAGGATAGAGGATAGGATAGGATAGAGGATAGGATAGGATAGAGGATAGGACAGGATAGAGGATAGAATAGGATACAGGATAGGATAGGATAGAGGATAGGATATGATAGAGGATAGGATAGGATAGAGGATAGGATAGGATAGAGAATAGGATAGGATAGAGGATAGGATATGATAGAGCATAGGATAGGATAGAGGATAGGATAGGATAGAGGATGGGATAGGATAGAGGATAATATAGGATAGAGGATAGGATAGGATAGAGGATAGGATAGGATAGAGGATAGGATAGGATAGAGGATAGGATAGGATAGAGGATAGGATAGGACAGATGATAGGATAGGATAGAGGATAGGATAGGATAGAGGATAGGATAGGATAGAGTATAGGATAGGATAGAGGATAGGATTGGATAGAGGATAGGATACGATAGAGGATAGGATAGGATAGAGGATAGGATAGGATAGAGGATAGGATATGATAGAGGATAGGATAGGACAGAGGATAGGACAGGATAGAGGATAGGATAGGATAGAGGATAGGATAGGATAGAGGATAGGATAGGATAGAGGATAGAATAGGATAGAGGATAGGATAGGATAGAGACTAGGATAGGATAGAGGATAGGATAGGATAGAGGATAGGATAGGATAGAGGATATGATAGGATAGAGGATGGGATAGGATAGAGGATAATATAGGATAGAGGATAGGATAGGATAGAGGATAGGATAGGATTGAGGATAGGATAGGATAGAGGATAGGATATGATAGAGGATAGGATAGGATAGAGGATAGGATAGGATAGAGGATAGGATAGGATAGAGGATAGGATAGGATAGAGGATAGGATAGGATAGAGGATAGGATAGGATAGAGGATAATATAGGATAGAGGATAGGATAGGATAGAGGATAGGATAGGATAGAGGATAGGATAGGATAGAGGATAGGATAGGATAGAGGATAGGATAGGACAGATGATAGGATAGGATAGAGGATAGGATGGGATAGAGGATAGGATAGGATAGAGGATAGGATAGGATAGAGGATAGGATTGGATAGAGGATAGGATACGATAGAGGATAGGATAGGATAGAGGATAGGATAGGATAGAGGATAGGATATGATAGAGGATAGGATAGGATAGAGGATAGGATAGGATAGAGAATAGGATATTATAGAGGATAGGATAGGATAGAGGATAGGATAGGATAGAGGATAGGATAGGAGAGAGGATGGGATAGGATAGAGGATAGGATAGGATAGAGGATAGGATAGGATAGAGGATAGGATATGATAGAGGATAGGATAGGATAGAGGATAGGATAGGATAGAGGATAGGATAGGATAGAGGATAGGATAGGATAGAGGATAGGATAGGATAGAGGATAGAATAGGATAGAGGATAGGATAGGATAGAGGATAGGATAGGATAGAGGATGGGATAGGATAGAGGATAATATAGGATAGAGGACAGGATAGGATAGAGGATAGGATAGGATAGAGGATAGGATAGGACAGAGAATAGGATATAGGATTGGATAGGATAGCGGATAGGATAGGATTGAGGATAGGATAGGATAGAGGATAGGATATGATAGAGGATAGGATATAGGATTGGATAGGATAGAGGATAGGATAGGATAGAGGATAGGATAGGATAGAGCATAGGATATGATAGACGATAGGATAGGATAGAGGATAGGATAGGATAGAGGATAGGATAGGATAGAGGATACGATATAGGATTGGATAGGATGGAGGATAGGATACGATAGAGGATAGGATAGGATAGAGAATAGGATATAGGATTGGATAGGATAGAGGATAGAATAGGATAGAGGATAGGATAGGATAGAGGATAGGATATGATGCAGGATAGGATAGGATAGAGGATAGGACAGGATAGAGGATAGAATAAGATACAGGATAGGATAGGATAGAGGATAGGATATGATAGAGGATAGGATAGGATAGAGGATAGGATAGGATAGAGAATAGGATAGGATAGAGGATAGGATATGATAGAGGATAGGATAGGATAGAGGATAGGATAGGATAGAGGATGGGATAGGATAGAGGATAATATAGGATAGAGGATAGGATAGGATAGAGGATAGGATAGGATAGGATAGAGGATAGGATAGGCTAGAGGATAGGATAGGACAGATGATAGGATAGGATAGAGGATAGGATAGGATAGAGGATAGGATAGGATAGAGGATAGGATAGGATAGAGGATAGGATTGGATAGAGGATAGGATACGATAGAGGATAGGATAGGATAGAGGATAGGATAGGATAGAGGATAGGATATGATAGAGGATAGGATAGGATAGAGGATAGGATAGGATAGAGAATAGGATAGGATAGAGGATAGGATATGATAGAGGATAGGATAGGATAGAGGATAGGATAGGATAGAGGATGGGATAGGATACAGGATAATATAGGATAGAGGATAGGATAGGATAGAGGATAGGATAGGACAGATGATAGGATAGGATAGAGGGTAGGATAGGATAGAGGATAGGATAGGATAGAGGATAGGATAGGATAGAGGATAGGATTGGATAGAGGATAGGATACGATAGAGGATAGGATAGGATAGAGGATAGGATAGGATAGAGGATAGGATATGATAGAGGATAGGATAGGATAGAGGATAGGACAGGATAGAGGATAGGATAGGATAGAGGATAGGATAGGATAGAGGATAGGATAGGATAGAGGATAGAATAGGATAGAGGATAGGATAGGATAGAGACTAGGATAGGATAGAGGATAGGATAGAATAGAGGATAGGATAGGATAGAGGATATGATAGGATAGAGGATGGGATAGGATAGAGGATAATATAGGATAGAGGATAGGATAGGATTGAGGATAGGATAGGATTGAGGATAGGATAGGATAGAGGATAGGATATGATAGAGGATAGGATAGGATAGAGGATAGGATAGGATAGAGGATAGGATAGGATAGGATAGAGGATAATATAGGATAGAGGATAGGATAGGATAGAGGATAGGATAGGATAGAGGATAGGATAGGACAGAGAATAGGATATAGGATTGGATAGGATAGCGGATAGGATAGGATTGAGGATAGGATAGGATAGAGGATAGGATATGATAGAGGATAGGATATAGGATTGGATAGGATAGAGGATAGGATAGGATAGAGGATAGGATAGGATAGAGCATAGGATATGATAGACGATAGGATAGGATAGAGGATAGGATAGGATAGAGGATAGGATAGGATAGAGGATACGATATAGGATTGGATAGGATGGAGGATAGGATACGATAGAGGATAGGATAGGATAGAGAATAGGATATAGGATTGGATAGGATAGAGGATAGAATAGGATAGAGGATAGGATAGGATAGAGGATAGGATATGATGCAGGATAGGATAGGATAGAGGATAGGACAGGATAGAGGATAGAATAGGATACAGGATAGGATACGATAGAGGATAGGATATGATAGAGGATAGGATAGGATAGAGGATAGGATAGGATAGAGAATAGGATAGGATAGAGGATAGGATATGATAGAGGATAGGATAGGATAGAGGATAGGATAGGATAGAGGATGGGATAGGATAGAGGATAATATAGGATAGAGGATAGGATAGGATAGAGGATAGGATAGGATAGAGGATAGGATAGGATAGAGGATAGGATAGGATAGAGGATAGGATAGGACAGATGATAGGATAGGATAGAGGATAGGATGGGATAGAGGATAGGATAGGATAGAGGATAGGATAGGATAGAGGATAGGATTGGATAGAGGATAGGATACGATAGAGGATAGGATAGGATAGAGGATAGGATAGGATAGAGGATAGGATATGATAGAGGATAGGATAGGATAGAGGATAGGATAGGATAGAGAATAGGATAGGATAGAGGATCGGATAGGATAGAGGATAGGATAGGATAGAGGATAGGATAGGATAGAGGATGGGATAGGATAGAGGATAGGATAGGATAGAGGATAGGATAGGATAGAGGATAGGATATGATAGAGGATAGGATAGGATAGAGGATAGGATAGGATAGAGGATAGGATAGGATAGAGGATAGGATAGGATAGAGGATAGGATGGGATAGAGGATAGAATAGGATAGAGGATAGGATAGGATAGAGGATAGGATAGGATAGAGGATGGGATAGGATAGAGGATAATATAGGATAGAGGACAGGATAGGATAGAGGATAGGATAGGATAGAGGATAGGATAGGACAGAGAATAGGATATAGGATTGGATAGGATAGCGGATAGGATAGGATTGAGGATAGGATAGGATAGAGGATAGGATATGATAGAGGATAGGATATAGGATTGGATAGGATAGAGGATAGGATAGGATAGAGGATAGGATAGGATAGAGCATAGGATATGATAGACGATAGGATAGGATAGAGGATAGGATAGGATAGAGGATAGGATAGGATAGAGGATACGATATAGGATTGGATAGGATGGAGGATAGGATACGATAGAGGATAGGATAGGATAGAGAATAGGATATAGGATTGGATAGGATAGAGGATAGAATAGGATAGAGGATAGGATAGGATAGAGGATAGGATATGATGCAGGATAGGATAGGATAGAGGATAGGACAGGATAGAGGATAGAATAAGATACAGGATAGGATAGGATAGAGGATAGGATATGATAGAGGATAGGATAGGATAGAGGATAGGATAGGATAGAGAATAGGATAGGATAGAGGATAGGATATGATAGAGGATAGGATAGGATAGAGGATAGGATAGGATAGAGGATGGGATAGGATAGAGGATAATATAGGATAGAGGATAGGATAGGATAGAGGATAGGATAGGATAGGATAGAGGATAGGATAGGCTAGAGGATAGGATAGGACAGATGATAGGATAGGATAGAGGATAGGATAGGATAGAGGATAGGATAGGATAGAGGATAGGATAGGATAGAGGATAGGATTGGATAGAGGATAGGATACGATAGAGGATAGGATAGGATAGAGGATAGGATAGGATAGAGGATAGGATATGATAGAGGATAGGATAGGATAGAGGATAGGACAGGATAGAGGATAGGATAGGATAGAGGATAGGATAGGATAGAGGATAGGATAGGATAGAGGATAGAATAGGATAGAGGATAGGATAGGATAGAGACTAGGATAGGATAGAGGATAGGATAGGATAGAGGATAGGATAGGATAGAGGATATGATAGGATAGAGGATGGGATAGGATAGAGGATAATATAGGATAGAGGATAGGATAGGATAGAGGATAGGATAGGATTGAGGATAGGATAGGATAGAGGATAGGATATGATAGAGGATAGGATAGGATAGAGGATAGGATAGGATAGAGGATAGGATAGGATTGAGGATAGGATAGGATAGAGGATAGGATATGATAGAGGATAGGATAGAATAGAGGATAGGATTAGGATAGAGGATAGGATAGGATAGAGGATAGGATAGGATAGAGGATAGGATAGGATAGAGGATAGGATAGGATAGAGAATAGGATACGATAGAGGATAGGATAGGATAGAGGATAGGATAGAATAGAGGATAGGATAGGATAGGATAGAGGATAATATAGGATAGAGGATAGGATAGGATAGAGGATAGGATAGGATAGAGGATAGGATAGGACAGAGAATAGGATATAGGATTGGATAGGATAGCGGATAGGATAGGATTGAGGATAGGATAGGATAGAGGATAGGATATGATAGAGGATAGGATATAGGATTGGATAGGATAGAGGATAGGATAGGATAGAGGATAGGATAGGATAGAGCATAGGATATGATAGACGATAGGATAGGATAGAGGATAGGATAGGATAGAGGATAGGATAGGATAGAGGATACGATATAGGATTGGATAGGATGGAGGATAGGATACGATAGAGGATAGGATAGGATAGAGAATAGGATATAGGATTGGATAGGATAGAGGATAGAATAGGATAGAGGATAGGATAGGATAGAGGATAGGATATGATGCAGGATAGGATAGGATAGAGGATAGGACAGGATAGAGGATAGAATAGGATACAGGATAGGATACGATAGAGGATAGGATATGATAGAGGATAGGATAGGATAGAGGATAGGATAGGATAGAGAATAGGATAGGATAGAGGATAGGATATGATAGAGGATAGGATAGGATAGAGGATAGGATAGGATAGAGGATGGGATAGGATAGAGGATAATATAGGATAGAGGATAGGATAGGATAGAGGATAGGATAGGATAGAGGATAGGATAGGATAGAGGATAGGATAGGATAGAGGATAGGATAGGATAGAGGATAGGATAGGACAGATGATAGGATAGGATAGAGGATAGGATGGGATAGAGGATAGGATAGGATAGAGGATAGGATAGGATAGAGGATAGGATTGGATAGAGGATAGGATACGATAGAGGATAGGATAGGATAGAGGATAGGATAGGATAGAGGATAGGATATGATAGAGGATAGGATAGGATAGAGGATAGGACAGGATAGAGGATAGGATAGGATAGAGGATAGGATAGGATAGAGGATAGGATAGGATAGAGGATAGAATAGGATAGAGTATAGGATAGGATAGAGACTAGGATAGGATAGAGGATAGGATAGGATAGAGGATAGGATAGGATAGAGGATATGATAGGATAGAGGATGGGATAGGATAGAGGATAATATAGGATAGAGGATAGGATAGGATAGAGGATAGGATAGGATTGAGGATAGGATAGGATAGAGGATAGGATATGATAGAGGATAGGATAGGATAGAGGATGAGAGCGAATCGAAATCTCACCGAGCAAACATCGTAAGAGAGTATAGAAACGCGAAAATTTCAACCGCACTCGCGAGTTTTACTTTAATTTATTCCTACTCGATAGAATTAGTATGAGTACATATAAAAGTAAAAAGTGAGTGGAAAGTTTAAAGTCAAAAGGATTATAAAAGCCGAAAAGTGAATAAAGACGCGAGTTACACGGAAACCGGGTCAAAAGCCCCTCAGGGGCGGATAAACTGCTTTAATTCGAAATTAAATAATTGAATAACAATTGTATAATTCGTAAGAAAATAGCAGAACATTAAGTATAGAAACTCGAAAAACCAAACGCGAATACCTGAAAAAGAAAAAGAAAAGATTAAACTCTTAAAAGATAAAAACAGGAATACTTACGTGAAAAAAGATACTTTCAGCAAAATCCGGGTAACGGGAGTGCCGAAAAGCCGAAAAACTGCAACTCTTCGGGTAAAATAGCACCGTGCATCTACCTCGGGAACAGCTATACCTGAAAAGAAATAAAAAAGATTAGAAACTCGTTAAAAATAATAGAAATTTCAATTAGATTCGAAAAATTAATAATTAATTAAAACCAGTGAAAAAAGGTGTAGAAAAAACGACCAAGTACACTCGAGACATAGTTACCAAGAACTTTCAAGTGTCTAGTGACGTGAGAGAGAGAGAGAGAGAGAGAGAGAGAGAAAGACAAAGAACAATAGAGGATAGAGAACACCCGAAAGGCCCGGCGGTAAAGGTCCACACACAACGTGAGGGGTCGGTCTAACGGTCAATCTAAAAGTAAGGTAGGAATTAGAAAGAACTTATACCACAGAGGGATAGCCAGGGTAATAAGTACACCGGATATAAAGTTTTAGAATATCGGACAGAAACGGGTGGAACTCGAAAATAGGCCGATCATAATAAAATTTTAGGAGGGTCTATTTCGGAGGGTGGCGAGTCGAAGGGGGCCGGAAAGGAGAAGTTATTCTCCCCCCTGAAAACCTTTTTGCTCTACACCCACCCATTTCGGAGATATAGCGATTAGCAGGCTTATTTTACGGAATTTAGGGAAACGGACCAGACGAAAGTAAAGTGCTCGCCCGTACCTTTACAACGAGCCGCTGAACGCCGGAATCGGTTATAGTTTAAAATTAGCGTGCATACCGGGTGACCAAATAATTTCGGATCAGAAAAAATTCTGAGTACGTGGGTCGACTCGGTAGGAGTATGTAAGGGGTGTTTTTGATCTGGGGAACAGGATTCCCCAAGGCAAAAAATTTTTTCGAACCCCCCCCCCCCCTTTTCGAGATAACAGCACTGACAAGGGGAAGGAGCCGATTTTCGAAAAAACTTTCAACGAGGCAAATTACGCATACAGCGAGGGCTTTACAACCATATAAGAATAAGTGGGGGTTAACTATCCAAAAACCCCCACTTCCCTCTTGCGAAATCCTGAATTTAGCAGAATTTTAGCATTTTTTAGCGTTTTTTCGTCACGTTCAGACGACTGCAGACAAGTCGAAGCGTTTTTAGAATTGTTCCCGTCGATCGCACGAGATTTTTCCAAAAATTCTAACAATTTTGCGAAATTCGTCAAATTTCCGAAGTTAGCAGGCAGAGAGAACTTTGCAGCCGTGAAGTAGATTTCTGCGGACCTCGGCGATTCTGTGCGATTTGTAGATAACATAGGTTAGGTTAATAGAAAAATTAGAATTACAACTGTTTGCGTTAGTTTTTTGGTTTTTAGTTGATAGGTTTAGCTAGTAAAGTATTAGAGTTTAGGTTTTAGATTTGTAATCCTAGTGTTAATCTCGAGTCTAGGTACTTTAAGTGTTAGTATATATAAAATAGATTAAGTCTAAGCGAATCGATTAGAGTAAATTAAATTAAGTACATGCGTAACCAGCGATAATAGATTTTTAACGATTTTTGTAGAAATTGAAAAGTCAAATAGAGGCAAATACCTTTAAAAAAAAAAAAAAAAAAAAAAAAGGATAGGATAGAGGATAGGATAGGATAGAGGATAGGATAGGATTGAGGATAGGATAGGATAGAGGATAGGATATGATAGAGGATAGGATAGGATAGAGGATAGGATAGGATAGAGGATAGGATAGGATAGAGGATAGGATAGGATAGAGGATAGGATAGGATAGAGGATAGGATAGGATAGAGAAAAGGATACGATAGAGGATAGGATAGGATAGAGGATAGGATAGAATAGAGGATAGGATAGGATAGGATAGAGGATAATATAGGATAGAGGATAGGATAGGATAGAGGATAGGATAGGATAGAGGATAGGATAGGATAGAGGATAGGATAGGATAGAGGATAGGATAGGATAGAGGATAGGATAGGATAGAGGATAGGATAGGATAGATGATAGGATAGGATAGAGGATAGGATAGGACAGAGGATAGGATAGGATAGAGGATAGGATAGGATAGAGGATAGGATATGATAGAGGATAGGATAGAATAGAGGATAGGATACGATAGAGGATAGGATAGGATAGAGGATAGGATAGGATAGAGGATAGGATATGATAGAGGATAGGATAGGATAGAGGATAGGATAGGATAGAGGATAGGATAGGACAGAGGATAGGATAGGATAGAGGATAGGATAGGATAGAGGATAGGATAGGATAGAGGATAGGATAGGATAGAGGATGGGATAGGATAGAGGATAATATAGGATAGAGGATAGGATAGGATAGAGGATAGGATAGGATTGAGGATAGGATAGGATAGAGGATAGGATATGATAGAGGATAGGATAGGATAGAGGATAGGATAGGATAGAGGATAGGATAGGATAGAGGATAGGATAGGATAGAGGATAGGATAGGATAGAGAATAGGATAGGATAGAGGATAGGATAGGATAGAGGATAGGATAGGATAGAGGATAGGATAGGATAGGATAGAGGATAATATAGGATAGAGGATAGGATAGGATAGAGGATAGGATAGGATAGAGGATAGGATAGGATAGAGGATAGGATAGGATACAGAATAGGATAGGATAGAGGATAGGATAGGATAGAGGATAGGATAGGATAGAGGATAGGATAGGATAGGATAGAGGATAATATAGGATAGAGGATAGGATAGGATAGAGGATAGGATAGGATAGAGGATAGGATAGGATAGAGGATAGGATAGGATAGAGGATAGGATAGGATAGAGGATAGGATAGGATAGAGGATAGGATAGGATAGAGGATAGGATAGGATAGAGGATAGGATAGGATAGAGGATAGGATAGGATAGAGGATAGGATAGGATAGAGGATAGGATAGGATAGAGGATAGGATAGGATAGAGGATAGGATAGGATAGAGGATAGGATAGGATAGAGGATAGGATAGGATAGAGGATAGGATAGGATAGAGGATAGGATAGGATAGAGGATAGGATAGGATAGAGGATAGGATAGGATAGAGGATAGGATAGGATAGAGGATAGGATAGGATAGAGGATAGGATAGGATAGAGGATAGGATAGGATAGAGGATAGGATAGGATAGAGGATAGGATAGGATAGAGCATAGGATATGATAGACGATAGGATAGGATAGAGGATAGGATAGGATAGAGGATAGGATAGGATAGAGGATAGGATAGGATAGAGGATAGGATAGGATAGAGGATAGGATAGGATAGAGGATAGGATAGGATAGAGGATAGGATAGGATAGAGGATAGGATAGGATAGAGAATAGGATACGATAGAGGATAGGATAGGATAGAGGATAGGATAGAATAGAGGATAGGATAGGATAGGATAGAGGATAATATAGGATAGAGGATAGGATAGGATAGAGGATAGGATAGGATAGAGGATAGGATAGGATAGAGGATAGGATAGGATAGAGGATAGGATAGGATAGAGGATAGGATAGGATAGAGGATAGGATAGGATAGATGATAGGATAGGATAGAGGATAGGATAGGACAGAGGATAGGATAGGATAGAGGATAGGATAGGATAGAGGATAGGATATGATAGAGGATAGGATACGATAGAGGATAGGATACGATAGAGGATAGGATAGGATAGAGGATAGGATAGGATAGAGGATAGGATAGGATAGAGGATAGGATAGGATAGAGGATAGGATAGGATAGAGAATAGGATACGATAGAGGATAGGATAGGATAGAGGATAGGATAGAATAGAGGATAGGATAGGATAGGATAGAGGATAATATAGGATAGAGGATAGGATAGGATAGAGGATAGGATAGGATAGAGGATAGGATAGGATAGAGGATAGGATAGGATAGAGGATAGGATAGGATAGATGATAGGATAGGATAGAGGATAGGATAGGACAGAGGATAGGATAGGATAGAGGATAGGATAGGATAGAGGATAGGATATGATAGACGATAGGATAGGATAGAGGATAGGATAGGATAGAGGATAGGATAGGATAGAGGATAGGATAGGATAGAGGATAGGATAGGATAGAGGATAGGATAGGATAGAGGATAGGATAGGATAGAGGATAGGATAGGATAGAGGATAGGATAGGATAGAGAATAGGATACGATAGAGGATAGGATAGGATAGAGGATAGGATAGGATAGAGGATAGGATAGGACAGAGAATTGGATATATGATAGGATAGGATAGAGGATAGGATAGGATTGAGGATAGGATAGGATAGAGGATAGGATATGATAGAGGATAGGATAGGATAGAGGATGGGATAGGATAGAGGATAGGATAGGATAGAGGATAGGATAGGATAGAGGATAGGATAGGATAGAGATAGGATAGGATAGAGGATAGGATAGGATAGAGGATAGGATAGGATAGAGGATAGGATAGGATAGGATAGAGGATAATATACGATAGAGGATAGGATAGGATAGAGGATAGGATAGGATAGAGGATAGGATAGGATAGGATAGAGGATAATATAGGATACAGATAGGATAGGATAGAGGATAGGATAGGATAGAGGATAGGATAGGATAGAGGATAGGATAGGATAGGATAGATAGAGGATAGATAGGATAGAGGATAGGATAGGATAGAGGATAGGATAGGATAGAGGATAGGATAGGATAGAGGATAGGATAGGATAGAGGATAGGATAGGATAGAGGATAGGATAGGATAGAGGATAGGATAGGATAGAGGATAGGATAGGATAGAGGATAGGATAGGATAGAGGATAGGATAGGATAGAGGATAGGATAGGATAGAGGATAGGATAGGATAGAGGATAGGATAGGATAGAGGATAGGATAGGATAGAGGATAGGATAGGATAGAGGATAGGATAGGATAGAGGATAGGATAGGATAGAGGATAGGATA